>NW_026728957.1:0-300000 GCF_030272615.1 Cryptomeria japonica | reverse complement strand
GGACTGAGAAATGCCAGCAAGCTTTCCTTGGCAAACACCTCTTTGCTTATCAATATCTACAATGAACAAGTAAAATTAGGCAAGATTTGTACAATTTTCTGGCTTCTGACAATGTGTCAGAAATAATCTACAGTCTCTCATTTATTCTGACTCTATCGTCTTCAATCATTTTCCAGAATATTTGCTTCCTAACATCCTTGAATTTATTCAAAACTTTATGTGTAGTTGTCTTCTCCAAAGAATCAAAATTGCTATTTACACTATTAATCAATTGTAACAATCTACCGGAGGGGCTGTTATTTGAATCTAACTATACATTAGGGTCCACCTTCTGTAAAACATCTATAGACATCAAAGTTAGTCTTTTATCTTCAATTTCTGACTTCACTTGATCTTGGCTAGCTTGGGCTTGTACTGGCAAGCATGAGCTTTTTTACAGGTGACATCTTTCCAAGATCAACAAAACCATCAAGATAAATAGAAATCTGAGGCGGGGTACTTGTAATTGGAGGAGTGAAAATTGCCGAATTAGCTATGCCTTTGCCTTTGTCAACCTTAGCTTCTATTGTCTCAACATCCTTCTTCTCTCCCTTATCCCCTTTATCTATTGCATAGGTGTTGTCATTTGGTACAGTATCAACTTGTTGGATTTTCGGGGCTGCAAAGCTATCCACCACTGAAGGACCATCAAGAGTCTCAACATTAAGTGGAGTAATATCCTAGTCTTCCAGATGATCCTCAAACTGAGTTTCAACCTTTTGACTTCTGAAAACACTTTGCTTCTCTTCCAGATAAAATGACTTGAATGCATCCTTGTATAGTGAGTCATCCTGAATTATCTTTTTCCATATATCCTTTGTTTCTTTCCTCACCTCCTCCACATTTTCGATCATCAATTTTTTAATCCTATTTTTACTTCTAAATTCCTTCTTCTTTGCCTCTTCAATGAGTCTCTTGACTTCATCATGAGTAATGCAAGTATAGACATTTACAAGTTCATCAATACACCCTTTATGGATGGGCTAGATTTTGCAGGTTGGGCTACCAAAGCAGGAGCAGAATTAGTCTCTTTCTACACATGACTTTCCCTTGCTTTCTTCACCACCTCCCAGGTGAAACCCATCTAAACTACCACTTCCTCTACCATCTTAGTAACTTTTCTTTTTAAGGTAGGAGTAGTGAATTGCATGTGCAAATTGAGGTCTTTCCCTTTGAAAGTACCAAATTTTCCTTCCTTTGGATCCACTAGTTAACTCAATAGATGTTGGGCATATGCCTCAAGTGTAACAGAATCAACTTCATATCCCATGGGCATGATCCATACTACTCCATTTCTTCTATTAGACATTGATCCTTATCGATCATGAAACAAATGCTTTGCTCATATTTTTCAACCACCTCCTTTGGGATCCTTTCTTTGTTCTTCATTGCAGCTTGGAAGGTTTTCAAATATCCCTAGAGAGAAGATATCCTCATTGTTGCATCTCAAACACCCCATAATCCTTCTTTGATATACATAGCTATTGGTCTATCATAGGCCCATTGGACCTTACCTTTTATACTGAGTATCTCATTCAATAAGTACAAGGCTAGACAAATAAGAAGTGTACCATATTTAAATGTGTGCTTTTTGTCTTGTTTGACCTTCTTTAGATTGCTCAATAATTCATTCAGGAGGGCAGTGCACAAGCCATATCTTTTGTCATCCTTAAGCATCTGGTATGAAGAGTAAATAATAGTAGCGGAGATAGAGTTGTACCTGTTGGATTAGTAAACCTTGTAAGAGACTACTATTGATGCAAACTTAACATCATTCTCCGGGATATCATTAATGATCATTACCCTGCTATCGAATTTAGATCCTATGATGGCTATGACTATTTCATTTGACACTTTCCTTAGACTGGGCACATCACCGGTTTTAGCTAGGCTGGTTACACCTCGAATCACCTCTTTGGTAATTTTATGTGGCCTATCAAGCCATATAACTCATTATGTACTACAAGAAACCCTTGTCTTGAAGCACCTTGTATTCTAATTTCAAATTTCCCAAACCATCAGCCAAATACTTGTTGTAAAGATCCAACATACCTATGTTTCCAAGCTCCTCAAGATCCCATTGAATGTAAGCCCTAATGTCTTTGTTGTGGAGAACACCATAAGGCGCAGATGAAAAAACACTTTCTAGATCATCCTCAACTGACTTAAAAGGGTGTTTCTTCAAAACTAGTTGATCCCTATCCCTAATCTCAACCACCAATGGGGTAACAACACCAGAAGTTGAAGTCATTTTAAATGCTAGGGTTTGCAGAAAACTAAAAGCCTGAACAGAAAAATACCTTGCTTCACAAAAGGGCGCGGGAATTCACTTTGGAGTTGCTGAAATTGTTGTTGGAACCACCAAATTTATTTTCTCTTTTCTCTATTCTACTTTCTTGATCGCATTGTAACAAATGAAACTTCAAAATACACTTTAATCCTTCAAAAACCTAATTTTCCACTGTAATAAATGCAGCCACTGGTTATCATGATTTTCATGAAATCGCATATCGGATCACCAAATCTTCTTAGAAAGTTTTGAATATCATCTACACTCATGATTCAAGCCTTCTGCAATCTTCCAAAATCGATTGCAAACCACCAAAGAGGAGGTTCTTAGAATCTGCATGAAAGGCTCTCCCTAAGGCATAAAGTCCTAGTTACTGGATGAAAATCCTACACCGGATTCAGGTGTAGACCCATTGTCAGTTCTAGATTCATCTTTTCTTACCACATCTTCTCATTCTTCTCCTTGATCTCTTCTACTTTTGCTTTTCCTTTCTCGTCTAAGTTACTCTTATCTACCAAAGCATTGTTCTTACTTTTGCAGTACTTTGCAATGTGACCGATTTTGTTGCATTCTTAGCAAAAAATATTATTTTTCTTAGGTCTAAAGTTAATTTGATTTGGTCTCATACTGCATTGATTAGAGATATGTCCAAACATCCCACAAGCATAGCATCTTTTGTTTTGGAAGTTATTCATTACTACTCTACACACATTTGACTTGTGACAAAAATTATTGCATATGAAACACTGACCGATAAAGGTAGGAACATTATTCATGTTGTTCATTCTATTATTCATCCTACTTCTGCATTGATTTTCCATATGACCAAACTTATTGCAAGTAAAGCATCTACCATTGAATTTATGAGCATTAGGTTGTCTTACCGGAGGATTCTTTCTCTTCTTTTGATCAGGTTTTGCATTGCCTTGTCCAGATCCGGAGGATTCACCTTTCTCAAATCAAAGTCCTCGTATTTCATTTCCATGCCTCTAACTTTCCATCATCTCATCAAGCCTTGCTGAGATAGCTTTGAATTTGTCTTTGTATTCATAAGTTGTAGCAAGTTCATCCCTTAAGGTAGCAATTTGTCTTTCAAGTTCTTGACCATTATTCCTTGATTGTGTTAGCTCAAGCTTCAATTGATCATTCTCATAGGTAAGCCTGCAGCATTCATCTGCTCTTTCTTTCAATGATTGTGCCGTATTTTCTTCATTTTTCTTCTGGTCCTCTATCTCCATAGTTAGTCTCATTACAATGGATTGCATATCATTCTTCAAGGTAGAATTCTCTCTTTCAAGCTTGTTGACTCCATCTGCTTTATCCTAATATTCCATGATCTGATCTTCTTTCTCCTTTAGCTTGTTCATTAACTCCTTCCTCTTCTCTCTAGAGATGTTTGCTTAATCCTTCAGGTCATTAATGAAATCATCAACAGCATTCAGGTTCCTCTTCAAGGTATAGATCTTATTTCTAGCTGCATCAAGATCTTCAAGTGCTACACTGAGTTGTCTCTAAAAACTAGAATCCATTGAATCAATCTCCTGGAACTTCCTCAAATGGTTAAGCTTCCTCAGAGGTACTAGGCTCTAATACCAATTGTTAGAATCAAGGAACATTGAGAGGGGGGGTGAATCAGTATTTTGTCAAAAATCAAATTCATAAACTTATTCGTTATCCATCAGTTAGCAATGCATAACAGTAAAGAACTTAAGCAAGCAATAAATAACCACAAATCCACAACACTAGAATTTTTACGTGGAAACCTGGAAAGGGAAAAACCATGGTGGGGCTAGAACCCACAATATTCATATACTATGAACAGGAGACATAAGTATTACATAGATGGGGAATGCACTTGCATTTGGGCTCATTGCCTAGATCTCACTTCTCAATTACAATGACCCAAAAGGCTACAACCTTGAGGGAAGTCTCACTGACTTACAATTTCATTACAATGAGGAAATACAATTAAAGAACTTTGAAATGGCATCTAACAATGCAAAAATAAGTTCCAATTAAGCAAAAGATCTCTGACTACACTCACTCTACAATATGCTCTATTTCTATCTCAGTCAGCTACCGAATCACCAAGAACATGATTCAATATACCGCAGTCACTAGAAAGATTGCAGACCCAAAACTGCTTTGTTCTACCTGAAATACCTGTTAAAACATGCTTTCAGATAGGAATAATTGCGACCACTGGATCAAATCTCCATGAAAAGTTGTCATCAATGACAACCCTAAACTAATAATCAAGCATTGAAAATTACGGGATGAGTGTCAATTGCCAACATATCTCTGTAGATGTTTTTTTCATTACAACACAGCCACCAAATCATTAAACTTTACATGATCCCAAAGATCTGTAGCTCAAAGTTGTACAAAGGAAGATATTGATAGAGAGTGGAAACTATTATTGTATAAACAAAGCACCTCTTCCAAATGCAAAAGGGCATGCATTTCTATACTTTATATGTTGGCAATTGACACTCTATTGGTTAGGTTTCACTATGTTGTCATTGATGGCAACATGATTCTGGGTTCCGTCTTCATATGGTCTACCGACAGACACTTCACAGACTCTACATCAGCACTGGCACTGGCACTAGCAGGATAAAAGATTTCTTTGGTCATCGAAAATGCAGACCGACATGGTCTAGTAAAGGTCATCAGTATTGGAGGCCAACACATCTTGGATCTGGCACGGAAACTTGTTTTAATGTTTATTCATTTATATTATATGGCCGACATGTAATCTAATATTGTATATATCCTTGTAAGCCGACATAAGGCATAAATTTGTATAGGGTATAGGGCAGATTGATTAGATAATTTTGACATGATGATAGGAATATAATGTAATGGACATGGAAATGTAATATGATGTGAAATCATTCTGAGAGACTATGTATGTGAGGAATTCATTGTAAGGGTTATTTTGGTACAAAGGTTTAGGGTTTTGATTGGAACAGACAGAGCATAACTGGAACTGTATTCTGGCATAGAAGATGCAATATTAGCAGTTCACATTTCTCTGGATTGTTGTCTGGAATTTTATGTAATCAGTAAGGCTCCTATTGTGATTGAGCAGTGTCCTCTAGGTTGTAAGCCTTTCTACAAGTGCAGGCCCATCATATATTGTAATATCTCTTTATATGGCTAGTGGATTGATATTGTGGGTCACAAATCCCACCGTGGTTTTTCCTCATTGACGTTTTATACGTATAAATATGTGTGTTAGGATTCTCATTAATATGTTTGGCTTATTGGTTGCATTACTTCTTTCAATTATTTTTATACTGGTATACCAGTTAGTGTATGAATTTTTTGTTAAGGCTAAAATATTTTATTCCGGTATAAGACCAATTCACACCCCCCCCCCCTCTTAGTGTTATTGATTTCCAACAATTGGTATCAGAGCCTTGTGCCTTAGAGGAAGTTTAACAGCTTGAGGAAGATCCTAAAACCGCAATATTGAATATGGCTTTGGAGAAGCAGCTTGAGATGGCACTTGAAGATTATGATTCTAAAAGTTTGAAGAACTTAAAGCTACAAGATGAGTTGAATTCTGCTAAAGAATTTATTCTTGTCCTACGAAAGATGCTATCATCTATTCAAGCTAGGAAGAAGGAACTTTTGCAAAATCAGGATGATGAAGAGAAAAATGCACTTAAGGAGAAATGTCAGAAATTGAGTCAGGAGAACATGGTTATGAAAAATGAAATGCAAGATATAGCTATGAGGATGTCTAAGAAGATTGAGGATAGAAAGAAAAAGGAAGAAAATCTTGTTGTATCCCTGAAGAACAAATTTGAAGAATGTGGTAGGTTAGTTCATGAAAATGATATGTTGAGAACTGATTTGGTACAATCCCAAAACAATAAGCAAGAGCTTGAGAGACAAATGATAATACTAATAGATTATTTAACTTCTGCAAGTGACTACAAAGAAAAATTCAAGATCAGCTCAGCACAGCTTGATGAGTTAGTGAAGAGACAGAGGCAGATTGGAGATTCTAGTGGACTTGGATTTGAAAAAGGATGGAGTTCTGGTACTCCTAATCAAGATCAAAACCATAAGGCACTAGTAAGGCAATTCAATGCTTATAAATTCAATGGTAGATGTTTTGTTTGCAATAGATTTGGACACATGGCTAGGCAATGTAGAAACAGAGCAAATCATAACCCTAATTCTGCTCCCAATAAATGTTCTAAATGCAATAAAATTGGTCATAAGATAGAAGATTGAAGAATGAATGTAAAATGCTATGCTTGTGGAAAATTTGGACATATGGCTAATCAGTGCAGGTCAACCAATTTCACCAGTTTTAGCAAGGCAATTCAAAAGAAAAATGTTACATGTTATGCATGCAATGAAGTTGGACATATTGCTAAGTTCTACAGAAGCTGAAATCGACTGGTTGGCAATGGAGGATGAAATGAAAAAGAAAAAGAGAAGGTTAATGAAATCTGGCAAGATCATACTCAGAGATGGGTGAGGAAGACTGAAGAGCAATCATCAGATGGGAATGTCTCAATTACCTATCTGACAGAAGAGGTTTCTCCTACACCGGCAGTGAGCTCATCCGGTAACTAAGGTAGATGCCTTAGAGGTAGGAAAAAATTCATGGAAGATGATGCATATGCCCCTCGAGGAGATTCTGGAAGATGTTCCAGATATTGGAAAGGATTATCCGGCATTGATATGTTCAGACCGAGATCCGATATCTTTCATCGGCAGTCATTTACGTAAATGAAAGATTAGGGTTTTCTCTCTATGGATAAAAGGTCGAATACACTTCATTATTATTCACCTAGCATTCAGAGCGATTTTAGAGCAACTTAGTGCAATCAGAGGCAATCAGATTTCTTCTTGAGTGATCACATCGGCGTTTGGAAGGATTTGTTGAAAGTTTTCACCGGCAGCGATCTAAAAGGTATTTTTCTTGAATCATGGAAGTGGGATCATATTCTGTTCCTATTTTTGTTGCAAATCCAACTGTAGTAGAGGTTAAGGACCACCCCGGGCCAATTTTCAAGCAGTATCCACATGTGGCTACCAAGGAAGATTCGGTTGGAGTGTTTTCTCGCATTCCGGAGGGAGTCTTATATGTAGAGGATGTTAGGGAATCCTTCCATTATCATATAGAGGACTTAGGCACTTCAGAGATCAAAGGGATGTATATGAATGAACTCATGGGAGAATCTGGTAAGATCAAACCGGTATATCAGCACATCAAAGAACTAGGGCTCACAGATATTCTGGATATTCTAGAGTTTGAGGATGAAATAATCATATATGTACTAAGAAGAGTACATGGGGAATTCATATGGATGGATAGACCTTATAAAATCACTAAGGAAGCCTTCCAGGCAATTACTAGCTTATCATCAATAAGGCAACATCCGGATAAGAAAGTATCTAACGACTTCGTGAGGAAGATCACCGATGCCACATCAGATAAGAGATTGATGAAGGTGAGCACTATCACTGACACTGACATCAAGATTGGCAGCATGGTTATAGGCTACAAGGTAACTCAGTCTAATCGACTGAATTCAGTTTCCAGTTCATGTATTTTGGCTGCACATAGGATGATGAGAGAAAATGTAAGGTTGGATTTTTGTGGCTTGATGCTTGAAGGATTATTGATCAACTTAGGAAAAATTAAAGGTGAGAAGAAGGGCACCTTTCCATATGGAAACTTGTTAGTCTGCTTAATGCTATAATTTTTGAATGATACTCCCAATTCTGGTAGGAAGAAATGGGCTTTTGACATCTCGGTAGGAAGACAACTAAAGAAATCAATTACTGCATTGGGAAGTCTGAGAGATGATAAGGTATGGGGTTACTTTAAAGCTTTTCAAAAATCTATGAGGTCTAGAATAAGAGTACTCGAGCATATAGTAGATAAATACTCTAGCGACATATGTTTCATGGTTAAGAAAGATGAGACCCTCATGGAGGTAGTCAAGCCCCAGAAGATTTGGATAGCAGAAATGGTCTATGAGGTAGATGCATTAATTCTTGATGCATATGCAAAAATTCTACTAGATGCAGAAATAGATGAGGCAGAGAAGACCTGTGGAACTGCTCAGCAGAAGACTCTTGAGGTTGAAACTGAGTTCAACCAAAAGAAAAGGGAAAAACAAGAAGGAAAGGCAAGTTCGTTCATACAGGAGGTTCCAAAGGACATTAAGGCACTCATTAATGTTGTCCTAGAGAAAGGAAGAAAGAGGAAGGATCTAGTAGTTCACATTGAACCTGTGACTACAGATTTTGAGTCTAAAGATAACACGCCATTAGCTTTCAAAAGGGTTGTAAGGAAGAAACCGGAAGAACCTAAAGTGGAAGCAAAGAAACAACTGGTTAGGAAGGTCACCATCAAGTTACCGTCACAAAAGCAGGCACCTAAGGCCACATCAACAGCTACATCTGGTACTACCAGGAGGAAGAAGAGTGACATTGATTTGGCACTAGAGACTGGTAGTGTGACTATTATACAACCTATGACTTGTTCTGAAATTGTTGATGAAATTACTAAGGATGGGATGCTGAAAAATGTTAAGTCTTATTATGATACATCAGAAGTTGATAAATAGAGAGAGGTAGAGGAAGCAATTCTATTGTATTTGGATATCTATAAGAAATCATTAATAGAAATAGAAAATCAAATACCGCCAGATTTATATAACATGATAAATGCTAGAAGGTTATCTTCTATGCAAGAAGACAAACACATTAAGATGCAAGAACTTTTAGCTATCTGTGTTGCTATAACTCCAAATGAAATGGATAACACAATTGAGGTTGCAGATAGGAAGGCATTCAATAGAAAACATAGAATAACTAGCCTGATGTTAGGAAGGATGAATCAGCTAATAAAAGAAGCACACAAGGCTTGGATAAAATTTTTGGGAGAACACAGAGGATTGTTTACTTCATCGGAGACCAAAACAGACACTGTAGATACACCAGTTGAAGGGAAAGGTAAAGGGATCATGGGTACTCCACCCTTAGTTTTGAAGAATATCAAGATAGTGGAAATTGAGCCACTCGTAAACACAAAGTACAGACAAATACCGAAACACCGATTAATACTGAGAATATTGTACAGGATACTAACATTGAGGACAATTGTCCTCTAGATGCTAATATACAGGTTGAGGATATTGTTCCTAGAAAGGAACCAATAGTTGCACAGACTGCACCGAGTGGCGAAGCCACCGGTGCAAGTGAGGAGGTTTTAAAGGATAAATCATCAGAGAAAACAGGGGAATCTGGTAGAGAACCAGTTGCTGGCACATCATTATTGACAATTGAGACTTTATAGTTGAAAAGAAAACCATCACAGAGATGAGTCCCACATAACTAATGATGATGGATTCTCAGAAACTGATGAAGGAGGGATCCACAGACAAGGGGATTATAGATCAATCCATAATTGTTTTGCATAGATTGGTCCCAGAGTGTAAGATTGAAAATGAAGCGAGCCCTTTCGGCAAGCTTAAGGTAATCACTGAGCACATATCAAAAGACTTTCAATCCTTACAACAGATCTCCCACCAGAAAGCACTTGAAAGATTCACTTAGGCTAAGAGAGTCACTTTTGATCAGATCATTGAGAGAGAGAAGAAAAAGATTAAGGAGAAGTTAATTCCAGTTGAAAATTATTTGAAACAGTGTATTAACATTTTCAAGGTATGTTGCAATACTGAAATACTTATAGCAAATGTAGATAAAAAGATAAAAGAGATACATGAGAAAATTGCTAATATTGCTAACTCTTTTGATTGACTAATTTCACTAAAAACATTTATTCATGGACAACTTTTGACTTTGGAGAACCAAATTTCTTCTCTTGAAAAGGAAAGAGATAAGATCATTTGGAGAGCCAAAAGTCTCAAAGGTTTGGTGAGTCCAAGATTGGATTCACTTTGTGTACATAAGAAGAAATGCATGGATATGTTGGGAAAGCCCACACTGGTAGAAATGAATGAGAAAGAATCACTTGCATATTTACTAAGTGGACTTGTATCTATCTCTGACACATTGAACACTGGCTGGGATACTTATATGGAGTTACTTGAGAAAGCTTATCCAAAAATCTTGAAATTGGTCAAGCTCTGGTAAGACATTTTTGGAGGTATTCAATGTACAGTACTTATTCTTTGACATTGTTTTTACAATTTCTTTTGGGGCATTGATGTCAAAGGGGGAGTAGTATACATGTGAAAAGAATGAAGAGTTGCATACATTAGGGGGAGTTATAGAGATTTTCGAGTACTGGAGTACTTTGCATATTCAGCTCAAGGGGAGCAAGGCAAGATGAAACCGGCGGTTGAAACCATGACCATTTTTCACATCAAAGTGGCGGGAACAACAATAATGGGGAGAAATATTTAGAGATGAGAATGTTAAGAAAACAGAAAAAAATTAAGCTTACAGCAGATTAAACAGAAAATACAAATTGCATAGAGATAACGAATCACATAATGAAGAAGTTGAGGGATAAACAGAGCTCATCTTTTGTACTTTCCGTGAATGACCATTCCAATGGCCATGGTGTTGGAATAAACATCTGAACTTCTTTCTTCCATTCCAGTCACACCTTATGCTAGAACTTTTGTGTAGAGCTTTTAATAAAAAAACATTTCAGGGTGTTGGTGAGCCACACAGCTAATTAGTGTAGCAGCAAACAGCACAATTCATGCCATGTCGCTCTGTCTTCTTTTCAGCTAAATGATAACTTTATGTTCCCAAAATATTAATAACGTTGATTAATTAGAGATTGACCAGCCAATATGGTAAGGTTTATGTTCATTCCAAAAGTGCTTGGAGTGGATGCATAAACGTCCCCTACAGCACTTAGTTGGGCCTCTTCAAAGAATTCTGTCTTATTATTGAATTATTCAGTGACAACATCGTACAAGGGGACTGGTTTGTATCGTCGTTGCATTGATTGAATGTGTGACATGATTCTTCCATTTATAATGCTCCTTACAAGCTACTCATGGCATAGATGTTACTATTGTATTTAAAATCATTTTAATAGTTGATCAACCTATCTTGTTCGATTAATTGAAATGAATTATTGTTTGACTTTAGTAATGCTTAGATTTTACTCTATCTCATTTATTTTTATAATATTTAAATTTTTTAATTTTATGGAATCAAAATTAATGAGGATTAAAATTAAGATGAGGCATAATTAGGTAGAATAAAGATTAAGAGCAAAGTTGAAAATAGTTCAAATATATTTATAATCTTTTTAGATAATTATAATAAAATATTATATTTAAGAATAAATTTATTGTTATAATTATAGTTAGAGAGATTAAGTTGGAATCATAATTATTTTATATTTTTAATTAAGATATGATTATAAAAATAATTAATTAGAAAGCATTAAATTAATTTAAGAGCTATTTATTTTTTTATAACTAAAATTATATAATCTTATTTTAACTATATAAAGATTCAATTTAGGATTGAAAATATATAAAATACAATACATATAATATTTATTTCTAATCAAAATTTAAAAAAACTATCAACTAGCTTTAAATATTTCAATTAATCATAATATAACTTGAATTTTAATTAATATTTACTTTAAGTATAAAAACGTTGGATCCTAAAAGGTGAGTGAGTAATGAACCAATCTGTCCTTTGGTTTATGAGAAGCCTCTTATTTCTCAAAATATTGGTCAGTGGGAGGGCAATGAGGTATTTAAAGTGACATTTTTAGAGGAGCGAGTTTCAAGATATCTCTCATAGCTTCAAAGCAGGGCTCTTATTGGTAAGATCTGGAATTTCTCTCCAAATAATAATAAGCTTTCAAATTGGGGTTAATGATATTTTTTATAACGATAATGGTAATGGATTTTTTATTATGATATTTTCTATTAAGTCTGATCAAGATTGTACTCATAGATGCAAATCTTGGTTTTTTGAGGGTCTTGGCTTGTTTACTCAATCATGGGTACCTAATTTTAACCCCCATTTAACCATAATAAATTTTTCCCTCTTCTGGGTATTTTGGCACTCTCTCCCATTGGAATATTGAGATTTGGACATCATTCAAACATTAGGAAATCAGATGGGAATTTTTCTGAGATGCGATCTCCATCTGTTAGAACACGCAAATATTCTACTCTTGTTTTGTCTTCTTCTTGATCTATATAAAATTCTTTTCAATCTATTGTTATTAAATCTAAATATGATTGTTGGGTTCAACAAATTGTGATAGAAATAAGTTAACTATAGTGGATGAGCATATGGATAATCTGGGTCATTTCACCTCAGCCTATCATGCCACCCACAATGAAGAAATAAGGATGTTTAACGATTCATTCTATAACTCTAATCTATGTTCATTTGCATCAAATTTAGCCTGTTTCTCTATAATGAAATACATAAATATGTCTCTTGTAATGTTTGAAGAAGCTCCTTCTTAGAGGCCAACCAAGAATTCTCAATTGGTAGTCTTCACAGTGTCCTTTTTCGATTCCCCTTCCCTCAAATCTGATCTCAGAAGGTTTCTTTCAAGCCAAAGCCTTCTTCTAGGGTCTTCAATTCAAGTAACTGTTCCAAATTTTTCTTGTAACCAAGCTGTTACTTTGACCTAATCTCAGTCATGCTTCTGAGATAGAGTTCTCAGCAAGGATGGCTTTCCCCCATATTGTTTTGATTAATAAAGGTGGGATAGGCCTGTACCAATGCCTAACCACAAAGCGACACCAAGAGTGGATGAAGGATGCACAACCAACCAAAAAAAACACTACCAAACACAACAAAAAACCTAGTAGGGAGAACAGACAACCAACACCTAAACTAAAAAACCAACATGTAGAAGAAAAAAATTAAAAAAATGTAGGTCCACCAAAACACAAAACATCTCTCTCGCACAGGCACCAAGTGATGGCCTACTACTTGGGGGTATCCTTGTCCTGCCAATCTTGACACAAACTAAGCACTTTGTCTGAAAAAATAAATTTTCACTTGAACTAATCCCAGAACCATTTAGGAGAGCAACGCAGAGTCACGGCTAGCCTTAATCATCAATGCAATGGGGCCGGATCCCATGGGAAAGGAATCCATGTGCCATCACTCTTTCACCCTTGTCATTTCTATCTCATCATGGATAGCCTATAGGGAGGCATTGTCCTTGCTAGCCACATCTCTGCAAGCATAGTTGACCTCCTCAAATTTGTTTTTAAGGCCCCCCTAGGTTTTGTTGACCTCTTCAAGCTCATGCTTGCTACCCGGATTCTTTATCGTAGAGTCCGTGTCAGTAAAATTTCCACCCACCATTTCCCACTACCCCATAATGCCCATAAGATCATTACCAATTTTCCAAACTCTATCCCCATCCAACTCATCAACCCATGTGTTGTCCCTAGCGTCAACCTTGGCTGTCGCCTCAAGCCCATTGTTCTTATTCATGGCCACATTCATTTGCACGAAGAGACATTCAATCAACTCTTCCTAAATTTGAGCGTCCTCATGCAGGTGCTTCACAATTTTTTCTACAGTTGAAGTGGTGCTCTTAAGGTTGGAATTACTAAGGAAGGTTTAAGGGGGAGGACTAGGGTTTCCTTCAATATTAGCAAGGGACGAATCTGCCCTTAAGCTATCCGAGGAGCCTAAATCCTCCGAGGATAGAGACTTAAAGCAAGAATGAACAATCCCATTAACCACATCTCGTTGTATCTGAAACTGGACACCCACATCTTGGTAGTAACAATGCCCCTAAATTTGGAAGTAACAATGCCCCTAAATTTGGATATTATAGCAGGGTTTTTACTATTGGGAAACTTAGAACTAGAGTGAGGCATAATCTACTCTACAAAATTAGAGGGGGTAACAATAAGGTAAATATCCAGATTCGGATCAGAGGTAGACCCGGCCGCAATGGAAGGGACCCCAATAGAGGGGGATAAAGGCAAGTAGAAACTATACACTCTCCATATACAACCGTCATGGAGAGGGGGTTTGCCCTTTTTCATGGATTTACAAATAGATTGAGAAAAATAGGACATAACCCAGAAGGGGAAATTCATTCATACCCAATACTAGAGATGATAGCATCAAAAAAGTCTACATATGGAAGCTTCTTTTCTTACCGTCCAAGGTGAAGTAATTCATTACCATCAAAGCCACATCCTTCCTAATGTAGAGGAGATCGTCCCTGTTGTAGCCACTTTGTTGCTTGGAAACTCCCTCTCTTCGTTCAAAAAGCTAATCAAAGTCATTCTCATAATTCCCTTTGGGATTCTTTGGGAAGGACACATCGTCAAGGTCCAACCTTGTCACCTTCCTAGAAGTCCTTGTCAAAACCACAAAAGTAACACTGCCATTGTTCACGTTTCTATTGTCCCAAGCATTAACAAAATTAGGAGAGAGCTTAGACTCATGGCTAGTCATCCATTCAACATAGTTATATAGGTTCCTTTTAATCACCCTATCCCACGCCTCCTCATTATTTTTGAATTTGGAGCAATTGTCAGGTTCAGTCTAAATCAAATAGCCACCCATAGTTGTAAGATATAAAACCAAGTTGAGGAACTGGCAAGCTTGGGGAATATAGTGGTAGGTAGTACCATCAATGATTTTTAAATCTCACCAACTTAACCAACAAGGAAAGGAAATGGCAAGGTGGAAAAGTTCAAAAAATCCAACTTTGAGATTATGCATCATTAATTGATGAGTCCTTCAAGATCATGGCACGAGCCTCCACCGGTATTTCGTGCAAGTGGATGCATATTTTAAAATTATTAACATGCGCGCCCATCCCCTACAACTTATCTTCCACACAGTTGCCTTCCCATCTCATGTCACAAAACCTGACGTCTCCCAGAAAGGGAAGGAGCTCGTGACACTTGGCAATGAGAGAATTAATTTTCCAATCCGGTTTTGTTTCCTTTCTAAGCATCGTGATGGTATTTCTTAAGTCAACTTCAATAATGGCACACTTAAGTCCCTTTTTCCTGGCCATGATCAACCCATAATAAACAACTGCCACTTTAGCCATATTGTTGCAACTCAATTTTTGAAGTGTTTGTGGAATTGTAGATCCCTAAATGTGGTTTGTTATTATGGTAAATTCCTATATCTCTTTTTTACGAAAAAACCAATGAAACGTGAGTCATGTGAGACACAAACAACACTTTATCACGAAAACGTAAAGTATTAAAATTTGGGGTTATTAAAAAATAATTATTTGGCAGCATTTAAAACATATATAGAAGGCCCAAACCTATACGAGTGAGATACACAAATGGCCATAAACATATATAATTTCAAGAAAAGCGCAAGCTAAGAGTGTCAAATTAAAATAGATTTTTTAATATCTCTTGCTTCCCAAAAACCAACGAAATCTAAGCCATGTGAGACCAAAAAAATGCTTTTTCATGAAAATATGAAGTATTAAAAATTGAGGTTATTCTCCCCAACCTGATCGACGAGAGACTTGTCCCTAGAAAGTTTTGTTCATCAAATCTGAGAAGACACGGACCCATCAGTATCTTTACTGAGTAAGCTTTTCTTTTGAGAAGGTGATTAATGACATAAAAGACATCTGAGATCTTATCCGCCGCAACTGGGGATATTATTTATGAAGAAAAACCTAATTCTCCTTCAAAATATTTATGATTACCATTTTCCAAATTAATTTTCATGGTGTCAACAACTTTGTGTGAAGGTTAAGGCAATGCATTTAACATTTATTCCTTAAAACTACAACAATGAGTGCCACCAGGTGATAAGTGCTCCCAACAGAAAGGTGGATGCCATCTACAATCCTCCTATATGAACATTTTTGACATCATCTATGAAAGCACGGGATAATGGAATGAAGAGCAAAATCCAACAAATCTGCAAAAACAAGAAAGCTAGATAATAATTAATTTGACATGTCCCGAGCCAAAGCCAAAGCTAGGTCGATTTCCTCATTAGCTTCAATATGATTGAACAAAATATAACCTTCAAGAAGTCTACAACCCTTATTCACCAAGGCATCTACCGCGGTTTTGACTTCTCTAAAATAATGTGATATAGTTTATGCTTCAAACACTAGTAATAAACTCCAAGACTCGTACTTAATACACCTAATTTTCCAGCTTGGAGCGTCTAGCTTTTTAAGTGCAAAGATCATATACATAAAGTCCCCCTCTATGTTAAGATTCCTAACTCTGTATTTGATTGCCAATCTTCTCCCAAACACTAAAGCAAGAGCCTTTGCCCCGTTGTTAACATTATTTTGGGTTTCTTAAATGTGTAGAAAATTTGTATCTCTTAAGCTACCTCGGAAGTCAATTCTAATAGGGGGTAAATTGAGAAAATTAAGGTTGTTAGGCAATTTTTGATATCCCAACCAATGTGCCTTTGGTTGCATTTAGGACACTTGAGGTAAAGGTTAAAAGGGGTGTTTTAATTTTTTGGAGGGGTCGGATGGATGGTTTGTTACAAAGTGAAGGAAGAAAGAAGGATAAAAAGAGGGTTGCATGCCTTTTTTATAGCTACGCAGCACACTCTTAGAGGTAAACCCTATTAATTTTATTTTGTTGATCTTCAATTTGTTAGTTCTATTAACAATCGTGTGGCTATTCAAAATTAATCTAAATACAAGTACTTAATTCTACAATGTTCCAACAACTAAATGTATATTCAAATTCGATGAACATCATATATATATATATAGAGAGAGAGAGAGAGTTGGATCAAAATTTCATGATAGTTTACTAGTGTATACATATAGAGAACTTCTTGTAAATAAAAATTTTCTTGTATTACTATATTGTGAAATTAGGAGAAGCTACAAAATAATTTCATTTATCCTAAAGACTAAAATAGGCATCATTAATCATGTTTATATCAATTTACTCGACTTCAAATGCTAAAGACTAAAATATATAGTGCGCATGATTCATCTTAATAGGAATACATGGCATCAAGGTAATTTTTAAGGAAACCCGTAACTGTCCCACTTTATACGTCAAATAAAATTGAAACACGACACATCGTGTAATTCGGCAAAATATTTTTTACCAGATAGCCGACGGCTAGGAAACGAAAAAGACCCGAGAACAGTGTAATGTCACATTAAACATACTTTAATTTAAATTCTCGATGATGATAAGGTGGAGACGTGAAAAGAAAGGTTTGTTTATGGCATTTTCGGGCTGCTCGCAGACCGATGGATAATGATTATTTAACATGTTTTTATATAGAGCCATGTACCATGTGCTCGTAAGCTCCATCTATCCTCTATATATGCATAGTTATTGTAGGGGCAAATTCAATATAGCTAATTCCTTGTAAGTCTTTCCATACATTCTTCCAATTCTTGCAATCGATGTCGAATCAGGAACTTCTTCCAATCGATGTCTCGGGGGACGTGGGTGCTAGAATCCTGAGTGTCGATGGAGGAGGAGTACGGGGTCTTATTCCTGTGCAATTACTCAAATTCTTAGAGCACCAGTTGCAGGTACAGTTTATAAATTGTATTCTTTTGCTGCACAATTCATATAGTTTTATTTGCACAAATGTATTACTTAATGAAATGCTTCGTTTTTATCAGAAATTGGATGGGGAAGATGCCAGACTAGCAGATTATTTCAATATAATGGCAGGTACCAGCACTGGAGGTCTCATCACCACAATGTTAGCCAATGAAGATGAAGAATAGACGAGGATGATTCTTACGATGATATGTGCAGGCGAAAGTAGATCCGCTGAAGAATCCACATCTAATGGACGTATGCCTCTCCACAACTGCAGCTCCTACCTATTTTCCATCTCACCAGTTTACAACAAATTCCAGTGACGGAAAGACCCAAGTTTTTAACTTAGTAGATGGAGGAGTAGCGGCTAATAATCCTGTAATGCCTGCCTGTATTATGAGTAGAGATTTTGATCAGATTTTTATTTCACATCAATAAACTATTATAAGGGTCTCACAACAATTTTCTAATTATGCAGACCTTGATAGCAATGAACTTAGTCACTCGAGCAGTTCATCAGGATACAAGAATAGTCGACAAAAAGGTATTGTATTGTATTGTATTTTGATACTATTTAGAATAAACATCTCATATAAAACGAATGCTTGATGCTGGGAAATATTAATTAGAAGCTCAACTATGTTAACCAGAGGTTGTTATTTACAGGAGCACCTTGACCACTTTGTTGTACTTTCTCTTGGAACGGGATTAGAAGAGGGTATTGAATGGGACGCAAAAAAGGCTGCCACATGGGGAAGCTTGAAGTGGATTACTCACGATGGAAGAACGCCTCTCATAGAATCTATCATGAATGCAAGTTCAGACATGGTCAACATTCATACAGCTTTGATGCTCCATCATGTCAAAGAAAACTATCTTAGAATCCAGGTCTTTTTCATAGTTTCCAATAATGTTCCTTGAAACGATAACGCCTCTAGATCTATAATTCTACAGACCATGTTTCTGCTGTAATTTTCTGTATGGTTAACATGTGGGCTTTCATACTGTAGGAATGGCAACTAAAAGGAAGCGAAGCAAAGATGGACCTCAGTACGGATGAGAACCTAAGGAATCTTGTGAAGAAAGGCCAGGAACTATTGGATAAGCCTGTTAGAAGTTTAAATTTGGAGACTGGGCGTCCTGAGACAGTGAAGAACGACTACACAAACAGGATGGCATTGACTAAGTATCTCCCATAACTCTCTAACTCTTCCTTGTATTTTCAGATCCTAGTTTCCTATCATTTTGTTCTCACCATAACTAATATTTCCACTTGCCAGAATGGCTGAACGACTCTCCAAGGAGAAGAAGTTGAGGGATAAACGGAGCGCATCTTCTGCACTTTCTATGAATGGCCATAGTGTTGGAGTAAACATCTGAACTTCTTTCTTCCATTCCAATCACACCTTACGCTAGAATTTTGTGTAGACTTTTTAATTATAAAACATATCCGGGTGTTGGTGAGCCACACAGCTGATTTATGTAGTGGTAAATACAGCAATTCAAGATTTAGCTGTGTTTTTGCCAACTAATAGATGTCATTTCATTGTGTTTTTTTTTTATAGCTAAATTATTATTTTATGTTCTCCAAATATTAATAGCATTGCAGTTGTGGACAACAAGGCAATGTAAGTTTTATATTCATTCCAAAAGTGCTTGGAGTGGATGCATAAACGTTCCCTACAACACTTAGTTGGGCATCTTCAAGGAATTGTCTTATTATTGTATTCTTTACTGATAACACTGTATTCGGGGAATGGTTTGTATTATCGTTGGATTAAAGAGTATAGATGTTATTATGATTTTTGTTTGGTTTTTAATAGTATTTTTAATTATAGAAGATTTGAAGTCAGTATTATTTGGATGCCTAAAACATTTAATACTTGATCAATCAATTATGATAAGAAATCAGAAATTGAGGGTATCCAGTCTTATCCTTATTATGTTCGTTCAACTAGTTTTATAAATAATAGATTCATTTAAAACGATTCAAATTTGACAAAAAAAAAAATTAAAATTTCTTATTTTATCCAAATTTTTTAATCAACAGAAAGCTTAATGTCAATCACTTAACATCAGATCATTCATGTTCAGTCCGCAGTGCAGAGCTATTGAA
This sequence comes from Cryptomeria japonica, assembly GCF_030272615.1. Taxonomy (NCBI): domain Eukaryota; kingdom Viridiplantae; phylum Streptophyta; class Pinopsida; order Cupressales; family Cupressaceae; genus Cryptomeria; species Cryptomeria japonica. Next base: position 280,046 of record NW_026728957.1, on the reverse strand, counting down.
TAGTGATGATTCCCCTCTACCATCTTGGAAACATATTTGTGTGCTTGCAAATTCCTTTCGTAAAATCTCGGAAGCAAAGTGGCGGAAACAACAATAATGGGGAGAAATATTTCGAGATGAGAATGTTAAGAAAACAGAAAAAAATTAAGCTTACAGCAGATTAAACAGAAAATACAAATTGCATAGAGATAACGAATCACATAATGAAGAAGTTGAGGGATAAACAGAGCGCATCTTTTGTACTTTCCGTGAATGACCATTCCAATGGCCATGGTGTTGGAATAAACATCTGAACTTCTTTCTTCCATTCCAGTCACACCTTATGCTAGAACTTTTGTGTAGAGCTTTTAATAAAAAAACATTTCAGGGTGTTGGTGAGCCACACAGCTAATTAGTGTAGCAGCAAACAACGCAATTCATGCCATGTCGCTCTGTCTTCTTTTCAGCTAAATGATAACTTTATGTTCTCAAAACATTAATTACGTTGAATAATTAGAGATTGACCAGCCAATATTGTAAGGTTAATGTTCATTCCAAAAGTGCTTGGAGTGGATGCATAAACGTCCCTTACAGCACTTAGTTGGGCCTCTTCAAAGAATTCTGTCTTATTATTGCATTATTCAGTGACAACATTGTACATGGGACTGGTTTGTATCGTCGTTGCATTGAATGTGTGACATGATTCTTCCATTTATAATACTCCTTACAAGCTACTCATGGCATAGATGTTACTATTGTATTTAAAATCATTTTAATAGTTGATCAGCCTATCTTGTTCGATTAATTGAAATGAATTATTGTTTGACTTTAGTAATGCTTAGATTTTACTCTATCTCATTTATTTTTATAATATTAAATTTTTTAATTTTATGGAATCAAAATTAATGAGGATTAAAATTAAGATGAGGCATAATTAGGTAGAATAAAGATTAAGATCAAAGTTGAAAATAGTTCAAATATATTTATAATCTTTTTAGATAATTATAATAAAAAATTATATTTAAGAATAAATTTATTGTTATAATTATAGTTAGAGAGATTAAGTTGGAATCACAATTATATTATATTTTTAATTAAGATATGATTATAAAAAAAATTAATTAGAAAGCATTAAATTAATTTAAGAGGGATTTTTTTTTTATAACTAAAATTATATAATCTTATTTTAACTATATAGTGATTCAATTTAGGATTGAAAATATATAAAATACAATACATATAATATTTATTATTAATCAAAATTTTAAAAAACTATAAACTAGCTTTAAATATTTCAATTAATCATATTATAACTTGAATTTTAATTAATATTTACTTTAAGTATAAAAAAGTTGGATCTTAAAAGGTGAGTGAGTAAGGAACCAATCTGTCGTTTGGTTTATGAGAAGCCTCTTATTTCTCAAAATATTGGTCAGTGGGAGGGCAATGAGGTATTTAAAGTGTCATTTTTAGAGGAGCAAGTTTCAAGATATCTCTCATAGCTTCAAAGCAGGGCTCTTATTGGTAAGATCTGGAATTTCTCTCCAAATATTAATAAGCTTTCAAATTGGGGTCAATGAATTTTTTTATAACGATAATGGTAGTGGATTTTTTATTATGATATTTTCTATTAAGTCTGATCAAGATTGTGCTCATAGATGCAAATCTTGGTTTTTTGAGGGTCTTGGCTTGTTTACTCAATCATGGGTACCTTATTTTAACCAACATTTAACCATAATAAATTTTTCCCTCTTTTGGGTATTTTGGCACTCTCTCCCATTGGAATATTGAGATTTGGACATCATTCAAACATTAGGAAATCAGATGGGCATTTTTCTGAGGTGCGATCTCCATTCGTTAGAACATGCAAATATTCTACTCTTGTTTTGTCTTCTTCTTGATCTGTATAAAGGTGGAGACGCGAAAAGAAAGGTTTGTTTATGGCATTTTCGGGCTGCTCGCAGACCGATGGATAATGATTATTTAACATGTTTTTATATAGAGCCATGTACCATGTGCTCGTAAGCTCCATCTATCCTCTATATATGCATAGTTATTGTAGGGGCAAATTCAATATAGCTAATTCCTTGTAAGTCTGTCCATACATTCTTCCAATTCTTGCAATCGATGTCGAATCAGGAGCTTCTTCCAATCGATGTCTCGGGGGACGTGGGTGCTAGAATCCTGAGTGTCGATGGAGGAGGAGTACGGGGTCTTATTCCTGTGCAATTGCTCAAATTCTTAGAGCACCAGTTGCAGGTACAGTTTATAAATTGTATTCTTTAGCTGCACAATTCATATAGTTTTATTTGCACAAATGTATTACTTACTGAAATGCTTCGTTTTTATCAGAAATTGGATGGGGAAGATGCCAGACTAGCAGATTATTTCAATATAATGGCAGGTACCAGCACTGGAGGTCTCATCACCACAATGTTAGCCACTATAGACCCGAATGACCACAAACACAATCGTCCTTTTAGTACCCAGAAAATTGAAGATTTCTACTTGAAGAATGCGAGTTTGATATTTCCTCAACCAAGGTTAGTAGCAAGTGATTGCAATATTTGGAGTAAAATTCTCTTGCAATAAATATTTGTTGTGTTTACGCAAAACTTCTCTTGTTGTTGGACTCGTAGCAAATGGAATATTTTTCACGGCATTTTTGGTCCCAAATACAATGGCAAACATCTGGTCGATATCTTAGAACAAGAGAAATTTCACGAAAGACGGCTGTGTGATACGGCTACTAACCTGGTGATACCCACCTTCGATATCAAGACGCAGTTTCCTACAATTTTCGCCAGTCATGAGGTATTTCATTTTATTTTATAGGATGATCTTGAGTTATGAAGATGAAGAATAGACGAGGATGATTCTTACGATGATATGTGCAGGCGAAAGTAGATCCGCCGAAGAATCCACATCTAATGGACGTATGCCTCTCCACAACTGCAGCTCCTACCTATTTTCCATCTGACCAGTTTACAACAAATTCCAGTGACGGAAAGACCCAAGTTTTTAACTTAGTAGATGGAGGAGTAGCGGCTAATAATCCTGTAATGCCTGCTTGTATTATGAGTAGAGATTTTGATCAGATTTTTATTTCACATCAATAAACTATTATAAGGGTCTCACAACAATTTTCTAATTATGCAGACCTTGATAGCAATGAACTTAGTCACTCGAGCAGTTCATCAGGATACAAGAATAGTAGACAAAAAGGTATTGTATTGTATTGTATTTTGATACTATTTAGAATAAACATCTCATATAAAACGAATGCTTGATGCTGGGAAATATTAATTAGAAGCTCAACTATGTTAACCAGAGGTTGTTATTTACAGGAGCACCTTGACCACTTTATTGTACTTTCTCTTGGAACGGGATTAGAAGAGGGTATTGAATGGGACGCAAAAAAGGCTGCCACATGGGGAAGCTTGAAGTGGATTACTCACGATGGAAGAACGCCTCTCATAGAATCTATCATGAATGCAAGTTCAGACATGGTCAACATTCATACAGCTTTGATGCTCCATCATGTCAAAGAAAACTATCTTAGAATCCAGGTCTTTTTCATAGTTTCCAATAATGTTCCTTGAAACGATAAGGCCTCTAGATCTATAATTCTACAGACCATGTTTCTGCTGTAATTTTCTGTATGGTTAACATGTGGGCTTTCATACTGTAGGAATGGCAACTAAAAGGAAACGAAGCAAAGATGGACCTCAGTACGGATGAGAACCTGAGGAATCTTGTGAAGAAAGGCCAGGAACTATTGGATAAGCCTGTTAGAAGTTTAAATTTGGAGACTGGGCGTCCTGAGACAGTGAAGAACGACTACACAAACAGGATGGCATTGACTAAGTATCTCCCATAACTCTCTAACTCTTCCTTGTATTTTCAGATCCTAGTTTCCTCTCATTTTGTTCTCACCATAACTATCATTTCCACTTGCCAGAATGGCTGAACGACTCTCCAAGGAGAAGAAGTTGAGGGATAAACGGAGCGCATCTTCTGCACTTTCTATGAATGGCCATAGTGTTGGAATAAACATCTGAACTTCTTTCTTCCATTCCAATCACACCTTACGCTAGAATTTTGTGTAGACTTTTTAATTAAAAAACATATCCGGGTGTTGGTGAGCCACACAGCTGATTTATGTAGTGGTAAACACAGCAATTCAAGATTTAGCTGTGTTTTTGCCAACTAATAGATTTCATTTCATTGTGTTTTTTTTTTATAGCTAAATTATTATTTTATGTTCTCCAAATATTAATAGCATTGCAGTTGTGGACAACAAGGCAATGTAAGTTTTATATTCATTCCAAAAGTGCTTGGAGTGGATGCATAAACGTTCCCTACAGCACTTAGTTGGGCATCTTCAAGGAATTGTCTTATTATTGTATTCTTTACTGATAACACTGTATTCGTGGAATGGTTTGTATTATCGTTGGATTAAAGAGTATAGATGTTATTATGATTTTTGTTTGGTTTTTAATAGTATTTTTAATTATAGAAGATTTGAAGTCAGTATTATTTGGATGCCTAAAACATTTAATACTTGATCAATCAATTATGATAAGAAATCAGAAATTGAGGGTATCCAGTCTTATCCTTATTATGTTCATTCAACTAGTTTTATAAATAATAGATTCATTTAAAACGATTCAAATTTGACAAAAAAAAAAAATTAAAATTTCTTATTTTATCCAAATTTTTTAATCAACAGAAAGCTTAATGTCAATCACTTAACATCAGATCATTCATGTTCAGTCCGCAGTGCAGAGGTATTGAATAGTGATGATTCCCCTCTACCATCTTGGAAACATATTTGTGTGCTTGCAAATTCCTTTCGTAAAATCTCGGAAGCAAAGTGGCGGGAACAACAATAATGGGGAGAAATATTTCGAGATGAGAATGTTAAGAAAACAGAAAAAAATTAAGCTTACAGCAGATTAAACAGAAAATACAAATTGCATAGAGATAACGAATCACATAATGAAGAAGTTGAGGGATAAACAGAGCGCATCTTTTGTACTTTCCGTGAATGACCATTCCAATGGCCATGGTGTTGGAATAAACATCTGAACTTCTTTCTTCCATTCCAGTCACACCTTATGCTAGAATTTTTGTGTAGAGCTTTTAATAAAAAAACATTTCAGGGTGTTGGTGAGCCACACAGCTAATTAGTGTAGCAGCAAACAGCACAATTCATGCCATGTCGCTCTGTCTTCTTTTCAGCTAAATGATAACTTTATGTTCCCAAAATATTAATAACGTTGATTAATTAGAGATTGACCAGCCAATATGGTAAGGTTTATGTTCATTCCAAAAGTGCTTGGAGTGGATGCATAAACGTCCCCTACAGCACTTAGTTGGGCCTCTTCAAAGAATTATGTCTTATTATTGCATTATTCAGTGACAACATCGTACAAGGGGACTGGTTTGTATCGTCGTTGCATTGATTGAATGTGTGACATGATTCTTCCATTTATAATGCTCCTTACAAGCTACTCATGGCATAGATGTTACTATTGTATTTAAAATCATTTTAATAGTTGATCAACCTATCTTGTTCGATTAATTGAAATGAATTATTGTTTGACTTTAGTAATGCTTAGATTTTACTCTATCTCATTTATTTTTATAATATTTAAATTTTTTAATTTTATGGAATCAAAATTAATGAGGATTAAAATTAAGATGAGGCATAATTAGGTAGAATAAAGATTAAGAGCAAAGTTGAAAATAGTTCAAATATATTTATAATCTTTTTAGATAATTATAATAAAATATTATATTTAAGAATAAATTTATTGTTATAATTATAGTTAGAGAGATTAAGTTGGAATCATAATTATTTTATATTTTTAATTAAGATATGATTATAAAAATAATTAATTAGAAAGCATTAAATTAATTTAAGAGCTATTTATGTTTTTATCACCAAAATTATATAATCTTATTTTAACTATATAATGATTCAATTTAGGATTGAATATATATAAAATACAATACATATAATATTTATTACTAATCAAAATTTTAAAAAACTATAAACTAGCTTTAAATATTTCAATTAATCATAATATAACTTGAATTTTAATTAATATTTAATTTAAGTATAAAAACGTTGGATCTTAAAAGGTGAGTGAGTAATGAACCAATCTGTCCTTTGGTTTATGAGAAGCCTCTTATTTCTCAAAATATTGGTCAGTGGGAGGGCATTGAGGTATTTAAAGTGTCATTTTTAGAGGAGCGAGTTTCAAGATATCTCTCATAGCTTCAAAGCAGGGCTCTTATTGGTAAGATCTGGAATTTCTCTCCAAATATTAATAAGCTTTCAAATTGGGGTTAATGATTTTTTTTATAACGATAATGGTAATGGATTTTTTATTATGATATTTTCTATTAAGTCTGATCAAGATTGTACTCATAGATGCAAATCTTGGTTTTTTGAGTGTCTTGGCTTGTTTACTCAATCATGGGTACCTAATTTTAACCCCCATTTAACCATAATAAATTTTTCCCTCTTCTGGGTATTTTGGCACTCTCTCCCATCGGAATATTGAGATTTGGACATCATTCAAACATTAGGAAATCAGATTGGAATTTCTCTGAGGTGCGATCTCCATCCGTTAGAACACGCAAATATTCTACTCTTGTTTTGTCTTCTTCTTGATCTATATAAAATTCTTTTCAATCTATTGTTATTAAATCTAAATATGATTGTTGGGTTCAACAAATTGTGATAGAAATAAGTTAACTATAGTGGATGAGCATATGGATAATCTGGGTCATTTCACCTCAGCCTATCACGCCACCCACAATGAAGAAATAAGGGTGTTTAATGATTCGTTCTGTAACTCTAATCTATGTTCATTTGCATCAAATTTAGCCTGTTTCTCTATAATGAAATACATAAATATGTCTCTTGTAATGTTTGAAGAAGATCCTTCTTAGAGGCCAACCAAGAATTCTCAATTGGTAGTCTTCACAGTGTCCTTTTTCGATTCCCCTTCCCTCAAATCTAATCTCGGAAGGTTTCTTTCAAGCCAAAGCCTTCTTCTAGGGTCTTCAATTCAAGTAACTGTTCCAAATTTTTCTTGTAACCAAGCTGTTACTTTGACCTAATCTCAGTCATGCTTCTGAGATAGAGTTCTCAGCAAGGATGGTTTTCCCCCATATTGTTTTCATTAATAAAGGTGGGATAGGCCTGTACCAATGCATAACCACAAAGCGACACCAAGAGTGGATGAGGGATGCACAACCAGCCAAAAAAAACCCTACCAAACACAACAAAAAACCTAGCAGGGAGAACAGACAACCAACACCTAAACTAAAAAACCAACATGTAGAAAAAAAATATTAAAAAAATGTAGGTCCACCAAAACACAAAACATCTCTCGCGCACAGGCAACAAGTGATGGCCTACTACTTGGGGGTATCCTTGTCCTGCCAATCTTGACACAAACTAAGCACTTTATCTGAAAAAATAATTTTTTCACTTGAACTAATCCCAGAACCATTTAGGAGAGCAACGCAGAGTCACGGCTAGCCTTAATCATCAATGCAATGGGGCCGGATCCCATGGGAAAGGAATCCATGTGCCATCACTCTTTCACCCTTGTCATTTCTATCTCATCATGGATAGCCTATAGGGAGGCATTGTCCTTGCTAGCCACATCTCTGCAAGCATAGTTGACCTCCTCAATTTTGTTTTTAAGGCCCCCCTAGGTTTTGTTGACCTCTTCAAGCTCATGCTTGCTACCCGGATTCTTTATCGTAGAGTCCGTGTCAGTAAAATTTCCACCCACCATTTCCCACTACCCCATAATGCCCATAAGATCATTACCAATTTTCCAAACTCTATCCCCATCCAACTCATCAACCCATGTGTTGTCCCTAGCGTCAACCTTGGCTGTCGCCTCAAGCCCATTGTTCTTATTCCTGGCCACATTCATTTGCACGAAGAGACATTCAATCAACTCTTCCTAAATTTGAGCGTCCTCATGCAGGTGCTTCACAATTTTTTCTACAGTTGAAGTGGTGCTCTTAAGGTTGGAATTACTAAGGAAGGTTTAAGGGGGAGGACTAGGGTTTCCTTCAATATTAGCAAGGGACGAATCCGCCCTTAAGCTATCCGAGGAGCCTAAATCCTCCGAGCATAGAGACTTAAAGCAAGAATGAACAATCCCATTAACCACATCTTGTTGTATCTGAAACTAGACACCCACATCTTGGTAGTAACAATGCCCCTAAATTTGGAAGTAACAATGCCCCTAAATTTGGCTATTATAGCAGGGTTTTTACTATTGGGAAACTTAGAACTAGAGTGAGGCATAATCTACTCTACAAAATTAGAGGGGGTAACAATAAGGTAAATATTCAGATTCGGATCAGAGGTAGACCCGTCCGCAATGGAAGGGACCCCAATAGAGGGGGATAAAGGCAAGTAGAAACTATACACACTCCATATACGACCATCGTGGAGACGGGGTTTGCCTTTTTTCATGGATTTACAAATAGATTGAGAAAAATAGGACATAATCCAAAAGGGGAAATTCATTCATACCCAATACTAGAGATGATAGTATCGGAAAAGTCTACATATGGAAGCTTCTTTTCTTACCGTCCAAGGTGAAGTAATTCATTACCATCAAAGCCACATCCTTCCTAATGTAGAGGAGATCGTCCCTGTTGTAGCCACTTTGTTGCTTGGAAACTCCCTCTCTTCGTTCAAAAAGCTAATCAAAGTCATTCTCATAATTCCCTTTGGGATTCTTTGGGAAGGACACATCATCAAGGTCCAACCTTGTCACCTTTCTAGAAGTCCTTGTCAAAACCACAAAAGTAACACTGCCATTGTTCATGTTCCTATTGTCCCAAGCATTAACAAAATTAGGAGAGAGCTTAGACTCATGGCTAGTCATCCATTCAACATAGTTATATAGGTTCCCTTTAATCACCCTGTCCCACGCCTCCTCATTATTTTTGAATTTGGAGCAATTGTCAGGTTCAGTCTAAATCAAATAGCCACCCATAGTTTCAAGATATAAAACCAAGTTGAGGAACTGGCAAGCTTGGGGAATATAGTGGTAGGTAGTACCATCAATGATTTTTAAATCTCACCAACTTAACCAACAACGAAAGGAAATGGCAAGGTGGAAAAGTTCAAAAAATCCAACTTTGAGATTATGCATCATTAATTGATGAGTCCTTCAAGATCATGGCACGAGCCTCCACCGGTATTTCGTGCAAGTGGATGCATATTTTAAAATTATTAACATGCGCGCCCATCCCCTACAACTTATCTTCCACACAGTTGCCTTCCCATCTCATGTCACAAAACCTGACGTCTCCCAGAAAGGAATGAGCTCGTGACACTTGGCAATGAGAGAATTAATTTTCCAATCCGGTTTTGTTTCCTTTCTAAGCATCGTGATGGTATTTCTTAAGTCACCTTCAATAATGGCACACTTAAGTCCCTTTTTCCTGGCCATGATCAACCCATAATAAACAACTGCCACTTTAGCCATATTGTTGCAACTCAATTTTTGAAGTGTTTGTGGAATTGTAGATCCCTATAGGTGGTTTGTTATTATGGTAGATTCCTATATCTCTTTTTTACGAAAAAACCAACGAAACGTGAGTCATGTGAGACACAAACAACACTTTATCACGAAAACGTAAAGTATTAAAATTTGGGGTTATTAAAAAATAATTATTTGGCAGCATTTAAAACATATATAGAAGGCCCAAACCTATATGAGTGAGATACACAAATGGCCATAAACATATATAATTTCAAGAAAAGGGCACGCTAAGAGTGTCAAATTAAAATAAATTTTTTAATATCTCTTGCTTCCCAAAAACCAATGAAATCTAAGCCATGTGAGACCAAAAAAATGCTTTTTCATGAAAATATGAAGTATTAAAAATTGAGGTTATTCTCCCCAACCTGATCGACGAGAGACTTGTCCCTACAAAGTTTTGTTCATCAAATCTGAGAAGACACGGACCCATCAATATCTTTACTGAGTAAGCTTTTCTTTTGAGAAGGTGATTAATGACATAAAAGACATTTGAGATCTTATCCGCCGCAACTGGGGATATTATTTATGAAGACAAACCTAATTCTCCTTCAAAATATTTATGATTACCATTTTCCAAATTAATTTTCATGGCGTCAACGACTTTGTGTGAAGGTTAAGGCAGTGCATTTAACATTTATTCCTTAAAAGTACAACAATGAGTGCCACCAGGTGATAAGTGCTCCCAACAGAAAGGTGGATGCCATCTACAATCCTCCTCTATGAACATTGTTGACATCATCTATGAAAGCATGGGATAATGGAATGAAGAGCAAAATCCATCAAATCTGCAAAAACAAGAAAGCTAGATAATAATTAATTTGACATGTCCCGAGCCAAAGCCATAGCTAGGTCGATTTCCTCATTAGCTTCAATATGATTGAAGAAAATATAACCTTCAAGAAGTCTACAACCCTTATTCACCAAGGCATCTACCACGGTTTTGACTTCTCTAAAATAATGTGATATAGTTTATGCTTCAAACACTAGTAATAAACTCTAGGACTCGTACTTAATACACCTAATTTTCCAGCTTGGAGCATCTAGCTTTTTAAGTGCAAAGGTCATATATATAAAGTCCCCCTCTATGTTAAGATTCCTAACTCTGTATTTGATTGCCAATCTTCTCCCAAACACTAAAGCAAGAGCCTTTGCCCCGTTGTTAACATTATTTTGGGTTTCTTAAATGTGTAGAAAATTTGTATCTCTTAAGCTACCTCGGAAGTCAATTCTAATAGGGGGTAAATTGAGAAAATTAAGGTTGTTAGGCAATTTTTGATATCCCAACCAATGTGCCTTTGGTTGCATTTAGGACACTTGAGGTAAAGGTTAAAAGGGGTGTTTTAATATTTTTGAGGGGTCGGATGGATGGTTTGTTACAAAGTGAAGGAAGAAAGAAGGATAAAAAGAGGGTTGCATACCTTTTTCATAGCTACGCAGCACACTCTTAGAGGTAAACCCTATTAATTTTATTTTGTTGATCTTCAATTTGTTAGTTCTATTAACAATCATGTGGCTATTCAAAATTAATCTAAATACAAGTACTTAATTCTACAATGTTCCAACAACTAAATGTATATTTAAATTCGATGAACATCATATATATATATATATATATATATATATATATATATATATATATATTTTGTGCAAGTGGATGCATATTTTAAAATTATTAACATGTGCGCCCATCCCCTACAACTTATCTTCCACACAGTTGCCTTCCCATCTCATGTCACAAAACTTGACATCTCCCAGAAAGGGAAGGAGCTTGTGACACTTGGCAATGAGAGAATTAATTTTCCAATCTGGTTTTGTTTCCTTTCTAAGCATCGTGATGGTATTTCTTAAGTCACCTTCAATAATGGCACACTTAAGTCCCTTTTTCCTAGCCATGATCAACCCATAATAAACAACTGCCACTTTAGCCATATTGTTGCAACTCAATTTTTGAAGTGTTTGTGGAATTGTAGATCCCTATAGGTGGTTTTTTATTATGGTAGATTCCTATATCTCTTTTTTATGAAAAAACCAATGAAACGTGAGTCATGTGAGACACAAACAACACTTTATCATGAAAACGTAAAGAATTAAAATTTGGGGTTATTAAAAAATAATTATTTCGCAGCATTTAAAACATATATAGAAGGCCCAAACCTATACGAGTGAGATACACAAATGGCCATAAACATATATAATTTCAAGAAAAAGGCAAGCTAAGAGTGTCAAATTAAAATAGATTTATTAATATCTCTTGCTTCCCAAAAACCAACGAAATCTAAGCCATGTGAGACCAAAAAAATTCTTTTTCATGAAAATATGAAGTATTAAAAATTGAGGTTATTCTCCCCAACCTGATCGACGAGAGACTTGTCCCTAGAAAGTTTTGTTCATCAAATCTGAGAAGACACAGACCCATCAGTATCTTTAATGAGTAAGCTTTTCTTTTGAGAATGTGATTAATGACATAAAAGACATCTGAGATCTTATCCGCTGCAACTGGGGATAATATTTATGAAGACAAACCTAATTCTCCTTCAAAATATTTATGATTACCATTTTCCAAATTAATTTTCATGGCGTCAACAACTTTGTGTGAAGGTTAAGGCAATGCATTTAAGATTTATTCCTTAAAAGTACAACAATGAGTGCCACCAGGTGATAAGTGCTCCCAACAGAAAGGTGGATGCCATCTACAATCCTCCTATATGAACATTGTTGACATCATCTATGAAAGCACAGGATACTGGAATGAAGAGCAAAATCCAACAAATCTGCAAAAACAAGAAAGCTAGATAATAATTAATTTGACATGTCCTGAGCCAAAGCCAAAGCTAGGTTGATTTCCTCATTAGCTTCAATATGATTATAGAAAATATAACCTTCAAGAAGTCTACAACCCTTATTCACCAAGGCATCTACCACGGTTTTGACTTCTCTAAAATAATGTGATATAGTTTATGCTTCAAACACTAGTAATAAACTCCAAGACTCGTACTTAATACACCTAATTTTCCAGCTTGGAGAGTCTAGCTGTTTAAGTGCAAAGATCATATACATAAAGTCCCCCTCTATGTTAAGATTCCTAACTCTGTATTTGATTGCCAATCTTCTCCCAAACACTAAAGCAAGAGCCTTTGCCCCGTTGTTAACATTATTTTGGGTTTCTTAAATGTGTAGAAAATTTGTATCTCTTAAGCTACCTCGGAAGTCAATTCTAATAGGGGGTAAATTGAGAAAATTAAGGTTTTTAGGCAATTTTTGATATCCCAACCAATGTGCCTTTGGTTGCATTTAGGACACTTGAGGTAAAGGTTAAAAGGGGTGTTTTAATTTTTTGGAGGGGTCGGATGGATGGTTTGTTACAAAGTGAAGGAAGAAAGAAGGATAAAAAGAGGGTTGCATGCCTTTTTTATAGCTATGCAGCACACTCTTAGAGGTAAACCCTATTAATTTTATTTTGTTGATCTTCAATTTGTTAGTTCTATTAACAATCGTGTGGCTATTCAAAATTAATCTAAATACAAGTACTTAATTCTACAATGTTCCAACAACTAAATGTATATTCAAATTCGATGAACATCATATATATATATATATATATATATATATATATATATATATATATATATAGAGTTGGATCAAAATTTCATGATAGTTTACTAGTGTATACATATAGAGAACTTCTTGTAAATAAAAATTTTCTTGTATTACTATATTGTGAAATTAGGAGAAGCTACAAAATAATTTCATTTATCCTAAAGACTAAAATAGGCATCATTAATCATGTTTATATCAATTTACTCGACTTCAAATGCTAAAGACTAAAATATATAGTGCGCATGATTCATCTTAATAGGAATACATGGCATCAAGGTAATTTTTAAGGAAACACGTAACTGTCCCACTTTATACGTCAAATAAAATTGAAACACGACACATCGTGTAATTCGGCAAAATATTTTTTACCAGATAGCCGACAGCTAGGAAACGAAAAAGACCCGAGAACAGTGTAATGTCACATTAAACATACTTTAATTTAAATTCTCGATGATGATAAGGTGGAGACGTGAAAAGAAAGGTTTGTTTATGGCATTTTCGGGCTGCTCGCAGACCGATGGATAATGATTATTTAACATGTTTTTATATAGAGCCATGTACCATGTGCTCGTAAGCTCCATCTATCCTCTATATATGCATAGTTATTGTAGGGGCAAATTCAATATAGCTAATTCCTTGTAAGTCTGTCCATACATTCTTCCAATTCTTGCAATCGATGTCGAATCAGGAGCTTCTTCCAATCGATGTCTCGGGGGACGTGGGTGCTAGAATCCTGAGTGTTGATGGAGGAGGAGTACGGGGTCTTATTCCTGTGCAATTACTCAAATTCTTAGAGCACCAGTTGCAGGTACAGTTTATAAATTGTATTCTTTTGCTGCACAATTCATATAGTTTTATTTGCACAAATGTATTACTTACTGAAATGCTTCGTTTTTATCAGAAATTGGATGGGGAAGATGCCAGACTAGTTGATTATTTCAATATAATGGCAGGTACCAGCACTGGAGGTCTCATCACCACAATGTTAGCCAATGAAGATGAAGAATAGACGAGGATGATTCTTACGATGATATGTGCAGGCGAAAGTAGATCCGCTGAAGAATCCACATCTAATGGACGTATGCCTCTCCACAACTGCAGCTCCTACCTATTTTCCATCTCACCAGTTTACAACAAATTCCAGTGACGGAAAGACCCAAGTTTTTAACTTAGTAGATGGAGGAGTAGCGGCTAATAATCCTGTAATGCCTGCTTGTATTATGAGTAGAGATTTTGATCAGATTTTTATTTCACATCAATAAACTATTATAAGGGTCTCACAACAATTTTCTAATTATGCAGACCTTGATAGCAATGAACTTAGTCACTCGAGCAGTTCATCAGGATACAAGAATAGTCGACAAAAAGGTATTGTATTGTATCGTATTTTGATACTATTTAGAATAAACATCTCATATAAAACGAATGCTTGATGCTGGGAAATATTAATTAGAAGCTCAACTATGTTAACCAGAGGTTGTTATTTACAGGAGCACCTTGACCACTTTATTGTACTTTCTCTTGGAACGGGATTAGAAGAGGGTATTGAATGGGACGCAAAAAAGGCTGCCACATGGGGAAGCTTGAAGTGGATTACTCACGATGGAAGAACGCCTCTCATAGAATCTATCATGAATGCAAGTTCAGACATGGTCAACATTCATACAGCTTTGATGCTCCATCATGTCAAAGAAAACTATCTTAGAATCCAGGTCTTTTTCATAGTTTCCAATAATGTTCCTTGAAACGATAAGGCCTCTAGATCTATAATTCTACAGACCATGTTTCTGCTATAATTTTCTGTATGCTTCTAGTCTCAGGAAGCGAAGCAAAGATGGACCTCAGTACGGACGAGAACCTGAGGAATCTTGTGAAGAAAGGCCAGGAACTATTGGATAAGCCTGTTAGAAGTTTAAATTTGGAGACTGGGCGTCCTGAGACAGTGAAGAACGACTACACAAACAGGATGGCATTGACTAAGTATCTCCTATAACTCTCTAACTCTTCCTTGTATTTTCAGATCCTAGTTTCCTATCCTTTTGTTCTCACCATAACTATCATTTCCACTTGCCAGAATGGCTGAACGACTCTCCAAGGAGAAGAAGTTGAGGGATAAACGGAGCGCATCTTCTGCACTTTCTATGAATGGCCATAGTGTTGGAATAAACATCTGAACTTCTTTCTTCCATTCCAATCACACCTTACGCTAGAATTTTGTGTATAATTTTTAATTATAAAACATATCAGGGTGTTGGTGAGCCACACAGCTGATTTTTGTAATGGTAAACACAGCAATTCAAGATTTAGCTGTGTTTTTGCCAACTAATAGATGCCATTTCATTCTGTTTTTTTTTATAGCTAAATTATTATTTTATGTTCTCCAAATATTAATAGCATTGCAGTTGTGGACAACAAGGCAATGTAAGTTTTATATTCGTTCCAAAAGTGCTTGGAGTGGATGCATAAACGTTCCCTACAGCACTTAGTTGGGCCTCTTCAAGGAATTGTCTTATTATTGTATTCTTTACTGATAACACTGTATTCGGGGAATGGTTTGTATTATCGTTGGATTAAAAAATATAGATGTTATTATGATATTTGTTTGGTTTTTAATAGTATTTTTAATTATAGAAGATTTGAAGTCAGTATTATTTGGATGCCTAAAACATTTAATACTTGATCAATCAATTATGATAAGAAATCAAAAATTGAGGGTATCCAGTCTTATCCTTATTATGTTCATTCAACTAGTTTTATAAATAATAGATTCATTTAAAACAATTCAAATTTGAAATTTTTTTTTAAAAATTTCTTATTTTATCCAAATTTTTTAATCAACAGAAAGCTTAAAGTCAATCACTTAACATCAGATCATTCATGTTCAGTCCGCAGTGCAGAGCTATTAAATAGTGATGATTCCCCTCTACCATCTTGGAAACATATTTGTGTGCTTGCAAATTCCTTTCATAAAATCTCGGAAGCAAAGTGGCGGGAACAGCAATAATGTGGAGAAATATTTCGAGATGAGAATGTTAAGAAAACAGAAAAAAATTAAGCTTACAGCAGATTAAACAGAAAATACAAATTGCATAGAGATAACGAATCACATAATGAAGTAGTTGAGGGATAAACACAGCGCATCTTCTGTACTTTCTGTGAATGACCATTCCACTGGCCATGGTGTTGGAATAAACATCTGAACTTCTTTCTTCCATTCCAGTCACACCTTATGCTAGAATTTTTGTGTAGAGCTTTTAATAAAAAAACATTTCAGGGTTTTGGTGAGCCACACAGCTAATGTGTGCTTAAATATTCCTTTCGTAAAATCTGGGAAGCAATGTGGCCGGAGCAGTAATAATGGGGAGAAATATTTCAAGATGAGAATGTTAAGCAAACAAAAAAATTTAAACTTACAGCAGATTAAACAGAAAATACAAATTGCATAGAGATAACGAATCACATAACGAAATTAAAGTATCAATTGTCCCTGCAATGATGTCGGTTATGAATAAAATTTGACAAGGGTAAAGATCACATAAAAAATAATTATACATTCCCTTTAGTGGATTTGCACAAATCATTCCAACTTGACCATTCAAAGAGCAGATGAAAAAAGGTCTTTTTGACACCAATGGTACTCTGAACTGAAGGCCTTTATCATGTCTTGTCAAATTTAGCACTTTCCTAGCTTCTCTTAAAAAAATTATCATCACAAGGGTGACTACCACTCAAATTAATAACAGCCAAGGATCTTTCCAATATATCCTTCACATTTAAAACTAGTAGATATTAGTCCCGTTTTTAAACAATGGTAAATAACATGTTGGCATGACACTTAAGTCATGGAGCTTCTCTGATAAAAGTTGTTTATGCCTTTCTAAGATCCACAAAGCAATAGTATAGGCTTTTGATTAACAGATCTTTAATTTTTCAATGATTGTTTAATGTATTAACAACTATTAGTGGTTTGAAATTTGAGATTGTCTGCCCTCCTCCAAATAATTTAAATTTATTGAAGCGAGGGAGAATTATAGAAGCCAACCTTCAAAAATCAGTCTCTAATTCTCCTCTAAAACAATGCCAAACCTATATATAAGCTGTCTATTAGTTTGCCCCAATCTCCTTGGATTTGAGCTATCTCGAAGTGAAACAAAAAGATAGATCATTGAGCATCTAAAATTATCTTGTTAGAGTCAAGGAACACTGAGAGGGCGGGGGTTAATCAGTGTTATACCAGAAATCAAATTAACAAAATTATTCTTTATTCACCGGTTAGCGATCTATAACAGTAAATAACATAAGCAAGCAATGAATAAACCACAGATCCACAACACCAAAATTTTACATGGAAACTCGGAGAGGAAAAAACATGGTGGGGCTGGAACCCACAATATTCATATACCATGGACAAGAGTACATAAATATTACATAGATGGGGAATGCACTTGCATTCAGGGTCACTGCATAGAGCTCACTACTCAATTAAAATGACCCAGAAGGCTAAAACCTTTAGGGAAGTCTGACTGGCTTATAATTTGATTACAATGAGGAAATACAATTAAAGAACTCTGAAATGGCATCTAACAATGCAAAAATGAGTTCTGGTTAAGCACAATATCTTTGACTATACTCGCTCTGCAATATTCTCTGTTTCTGTCTCAGTCAACTACTGCATCACCTAGGAATCAAATGTGCACATGAAACTACGTTCAATCACACCAAAACGGATCGCCACAATAGGAATACTCTAAAAACCAATCACCAACTCAATCTTATATATCCGGTCATATCAAAAATAATCTCCTCCAAATCGGCTTCCAGAAATGTAATGTGTAGTCACATGCTGGCTTGACCGGAGCCAAAAATATAAGTTCAAATCATCAAAAGAGTAATAAAATGATGTTTCTAAATTGGCCCAATCAACAAGAACATGATTAAATGCACCGTAATTACCGGAAAACTTCCAGACCCAAAAGTGCTCTATGCTACCTAAAATACTGGTTAACACATGCTTCCGGATAGGGAGAATTGCAATCGCCAGATTGGATTTCCATGAGGACTTGCCATCACTGAAAACCCTAAACCAATAATCAAGCATCAAAAATTACCGAATGAGTGTCAATTGCCAACAATATCCCCCTTTGGCATTGATGGCAACACTTGTGAAAAATGACTAAGTGTTGAGCACTGAACACCAGTTCAAAAGAATTAAAATAATCTCTAAGGCTCCCTTTTAGACAAAGAATTCCACTCTCCAATATTGTACATTTTTCATCATCTTTCTCCTCCTTTGACAACAATGCCAAAGATGAGGTGTTGTCCAAAACAGAGATACTTATAAATACTTGAAGATATCAGCATAAGTAGTTTTCAAAAATCCTAGCTGAGTATCTCACCTAGTCTTCAAATTGTCCAAAACTGTGATAAATGCACTAAATACAATGCCATGAATTTTGAACTCTCTCAGATTAGATGGTATAGGACGGGTCATCTCCTTCATACAATCCACCTTATTGTTTAATATGGTGTCCAACCAGGAGGCAATCAAGTTCTGAAGTTCACCTACTTTTCTCAAAATTTTCTCCTTGCCCGCTTGAAGGCTTGAGATTTGATCATTTAGGGCTATAATCTGCCCTTCAATACTTCTGGTTAGAGTTGCATTAGGATCAAAGGACTGAGAAATGCCAGCAAGCTTTCCTTGGCAAACACCTCTTTGCTTATCAATATCTACAATGAACAAGTAAAATTAGGCAAGATTTGTACAATTTTCTGGCTTCTGACAATGTGTCAGAAATAATCTACAGTCTCTCATTTATTCTGACTCTATCATCTTCAATCATTTTCCAGAATATTTGCTTCCTAACATCCTTGAATTTATTCAAAACTTTATGTGTAGTTGTCTTCTCCAAAGAATCAAAATTGCTATTTACACTATTAATCAATTGTAGCAATCTACTGGAGGGGCTGTTATTTGAATCTAACTATACATTAGGGTCCACCTTCTGTAAAACATCTATAGACAAAAAAGTTAGTCTTTTATCTTCAATTTCTGACTTCACTTGATCTTGGCTAGCTTGGGCTTGTACTGGCAAGCATGAGCTTTTTTACAGGTGACATCTTTCCAAGATCAACAAAACCATCAAGATAAATAGAAATCTGAGGCGGGGTACTTGTAATTGGAGGAGTGAAAATTGCCGAATTAGCTATGCCTTTGCCTTTGTCAACCTTAGCTTCTATTGTCTCAACATCCTTCTTCTCTCCCTTATCCCCTTTATCTATTGCATAGGTGTTGTCATTTAGTACAGTATCAACTTGTTGGATTTCGGGGCTGCAAAGCTATCCACCACTGAAGGACCATCAAGAGTCTCAACATTAAGTGGAGTAATATCCTAGTCTTCCAGATGATCCTCAAACTGAGTTTCAACCTTTTGACTTCTGAAAACACTTTGCTTCTCTTCCAGATAAAATGACTTGAATGCATCCTTGTATAGTGAGTCATCCTGAATTATCTTTTTCCATATATCCTTTGTTTCTTTCCTCACCTCCTCCACATTTTCGATCATCAATTTTTTAATCCTATTTTTACTTCTAAATTCCTTCTTCTTTGCCTCTTCAATGAGTCTCTTGACTTCATCATGAGTAATGCAAGTATAGACATTTACAAGTTCTCTTTCCTTCATCTCCCTATCAATCTTACTTGTAGTCATTCTTCTTGCATCAATTAGATTATACAAATCTTTTGGAATGGTCTTTTTCTAATTCAATCAATGTCTTACTAAAGTTGTGTAAATATAGTACAATTGCTTCTTCAACTTTTCTCTTATCACGTTCATCAAAATTCTCAAAGTATGCTCCAAGATTCTTTAAATTGTCATCCACTATTATTTCATCTATCAACTGATATGTTGATAGTGGAGTAACAATTATGTACTTACCTTATATGTTGCCAGACTCAAGGTCTTTGTCGAGTTGACTTTTGACTTGCCTACCTCTTTTGGATCTTCTGGTAGGAGCAGGATCAGATTTTACTTTCTTGGATTGTTGGGCTCCACTGGTCTATAGCTTCCTCACCACTCTCACAAATTCTCCTTTCTTTTTCACCTTTCCTGCTTCCTCCTCAGATTCAGTTTCCGAGGCTACTAGAGATACTGCAACATAGGTTCTTTTAGGCTTCTGCTTTTTCTTCAATACACCCTTTATGGATGGGCTAGATTTTGCAGGTTGGGCTACCAAAGCAGGAGCAGAATTAGTCTCTTTCTACACATGACTTTCCCTTGCTTTCTTCACCACCTCCCAGGTGAAACCCATCTAAACTACCACTTCCTCTACCATCTTAGTAACTTTTCTTTTTAAGGTAGGAGTAGTGAATTGCATGTGCAAATTGAGGTCTTTCCCTTTGAAAGTACCAAATTTTCCTTCCTTTGGATCCACTAGTTAACTCAATAGATGTTGGGCATATGCCTCAAGTGTAACAGAATCAACTTCATATCCCATGGGCATGATCCATACTACTCCATTTCTTCTATTAGACATTGATCCTTATCGATCATGAAACAAATGCTTTGCTCATATTTTTCAACCACCTCCTTTGGGATCCTTTCTTTGTTCTTCATTGCAGCTTGGAAGGTTTTCAAATATCCCTAGAGAGAAGATATCCTCATTGTTGCATCTCAAACACCCCATAATCCTTCTTTGATATACATAGCTATTGGTCTATCATAGGCCCATTGGACCTTACCTTTTATACTGAGTATCTCATTCAATAAGTACAAGGCTAGACAAATAAGAAGTGTACCATATTTAAATGTGTGCTTTTTGTCTTGTTTGACCTTCTTTAGATTGCTCAATAATTCATTCAGGAGGGCAGTGCACAAGCCATATCTTTTGTCATCCTTAAGCATCTGGTATGAAGAGTAAATAATAGTAACGGAGATAGAGTTGTACCTGTTGGATTAGTAAACCTTGTAAGAGACTACTATTGATGCAAACTTAACATCATTCTCCGGGATATCATTAATGATCATTACCCTGCTGTCGAATTTAGATCCTATGATGGCTATGACTATTTCATTTGACACTTTCCTTAGACTGGGCACATCACCGGTTTTAGCTAGGCTGGTTACACCTCGAATCACCTCTTTGGTAATTTTATGTGGCCTATCAAGCCATATAACTCATTATGTACTACAAGAAACCCTTGTCTTGAAGCACCTTGTATTCTAATTTCAAATTTCCCAAACCATCAGCCAAATACTTGTTGTAAAGATTCAACATACCTATGTTTCCAAGCTCCTCAAGATCGCATTGAATGTAAGCCCTAATGTCTTTGTTGTGGAGAACACCATAAGGCGCAGATGAAAAAACACTTTCTAGATCATCTTCAGCTGACTTAAAAGGGTGTTTCTTGAAAACTAGTTGATCCCTA
The DNA here is from genome assembly GCF_030272615.1 of Cryptomeria japonica. NCBI lineage: Eukaryota > Viridiplantae > Streptophyta > Pinopsida > Cupressales > Cupressaceae > Cryptomeria > Cryptomeria japonica. The sequence goes on along the minus strand of NW_026728957.1, from coordinate 258,446 downwards.
TCCCTAATCTCAACCACCAATGGGGTAACAACACCAGAAGTTGAAGTCATTTTAAATGCTAGGGTTTGCAGAAAACTAAAAGCCTGAACAGAAAAATACCTTGCTTCACAAAAGGGCGCGGGAATTCACTTTGGAGTTGCTGAAATTGTTGTTGGAACCACCAAATTTCTTTTCTCTTTTCTCTATTCTACTTTCTTGATCGCATTGTAACAAATGAAACTTCAAAATACACTTTAATCCTTCAAAAACCTAATTTTCCACTGTAATAAATGCAGCCACTGGTTATCATGATTTTCATGAAATCGCATATCGGATCACCAAATCTTCTTAGAAAGTTTTGAATATCATCTACACTCATGATTCAAGCCTTCTGCAATCTTCCAAAATCGATTGCAAACCACCAAAGAGGAGGTTCTTAGAATCTGCATGAAAGGCTCCCCCTAAGGCATAAAGTCCTAGTTACTGGATGAAAATCCTACATCGGATTCAGGTGTAGACCCATTGTCAGTTCTAGATTCATCTTTTCTTACCACATCTTCTCATTCTTCTCCTTGATCTCTTCTACTTTTGCTTTTCCTTTCTCGTCTAAGTTACTCTTATCTACCAAAGCATTGTTCTTACTTTTGCAGTACTTTGCAATGTGACCGATTTTGTTGCATTCTTAGCAAAAAATATTATTTTTCTTAGGTCTAAAGTTAATTTGATTTGGTCTCATACTGCATTGATTAGAGATATGTCCAAACATCCCACAAGCATAGCATCTTTTGTTTTGGAAGTTATTCATTACTACTCTACACACATTTGACTTGTGACCAAAATTATTGCATATGAAACACTGACCGATAAAGGTAGGAACATTATTCATGTTGTTCATTCTATTATTCATCCTACTTCTGCATTGATTTTCCATATGACCAAACTTATTGCAAGTAAAGCATCTACCATTGAATTTATGAGCATTAGGTTGTCTTACCGGAGGATTCTTTCTCTTCTTTTGATCAGGTTTTGCATTGCCTTGTCCAGATCCGGAGGATTCACCTTTCTCAAATCAAAGTCCTCGTATTTCATTTCCATGCCTCTAACTTTCCATCATCTCATCAAGCCTTGCTGAGATAGCTTTGAATTTGTCTTTGTATTCATAAGTTGTAGCAAGTTCATCCCTTAAGGTAGCAATTTGTCTTTCAAGTTCTTGACCATTATTCCTTGATTGTGTTAGCTCAAGCTTCAATTGATCATTCTCATAGGTAAGCCTGCAGCATTCATCTGCTCTTTCTTTCAATGATTGTACCGTATTTTCTTCATTTTTCTTCTGGTCCTCTATCTCCTTAGTTAGTCTCATTACAATGGATTGCATATCATTCTTCAAGGTAGAATTCTCTCTTTCAAGCTTGTTGACTCCATCTTCTTTATCCTAATATTCCATGATCTGATCTTCTTTCTCCTTTAGCTTGTTCATTAACTCCTTCCTCTTCTCTCTAGAGATGTTTGCTTAATCCTTCAGGTCATTAATGAAATCATCAATAGCATTCAGGTTCTTCTTCAAGGTATAGATCTTATTTCTAGCTGCATCAAGATCTTCAAGTGCTACACTGAGTTGTCTCTAAAAACTAGAATACATTGAATCAATCTCCTGGAACTTCCTCAAATGGTTAAGCTTCCTCAGAGGTACTAGGCTCTAATACCAATTGTTAGAATCAAGGAACATTGAGAGGGGGGGTGAATCAGTATTTTGTCAAAAATCAAATTCATAAACTTATTCGTTATCCATCGGTTAGCAATGCATAACAGTAAAGAACTTAAGCAAGCAATAAATAACCACAAATCCACAACACTAGAATTTTTACGTGGAAACCTGGAAAGGGAAAAACCATGGTGGGGCTAGAACCCACAATATTCATATACTATGAACAGGAGACATAAGTATTACATAGATGGGGAATGCACTTGCATTTGGGCTCATTGCCTAGATCTCACTTCTCAATTACAATGACCCAAAAGGCTACAACCTTGAGGGAAGTCTCACTGACTTACAATTTCATTACAATGAGGAAATACAATTAAAGAACTTTGAAATGGCATCTAACAATGCAAAAATAAGTTCCAATTAAGCACAAGATCTCTGACTACACTCACTCTACAATATGCTCTATTTCTATCTCAGTCAGCTACCGAATCACCAAGAACATGATTCAATATACCGCAATCACTAAAAAGATTGCGGACCCAAAACTGCTTTGTTCTACCTGAAATACCTCTTAAAACATGCTTTCAGATAGGAATAATTGCGACCACTGGATCAAATCTCCATGAAAAGTTGCCATCAATGACAACCCTAAACTAATAATCAAGCATTGAAAATTACGGGATGAGTGTCAATTGCCAACATATCTCTGTAGATGTTTTTTTCATTACAACACAGCCACCAAATCATTAAACTTTACATGATCCCAAAGATCTGTAGCTCAAAGTTGTACAAAGGAAGATATTGATAGAGAGTGGAAACTATTATTGTATAAACAAAGCACCTCTTCCAAATGCAAAAGGGCATGCATTTCTATACTTTATATGTTGGCAATTGACACTCTATTGGTTAGGTTTCACTATGTTGTCATTGATGGCAACATGATTCTGGGTTCCGTCTTCATATGGTCTACCGACAGACACTTCACAGACTCTACATCAGCACTGGCACTGGCACTAGCAGGATAAAAGATTTCTTTGGTCATCGAAAATGCAGACCGACATGGTCTAGTAAAGGTCATCAGTATTGGAGGCCAACACATCTTGGATCTGGCACGGAAACTTGTTTTAATGTTTATTCATTTATATTATATGGCCGACATGTAATCTAATATTGTATATATCCTTGTAAGCCGACATAAGGCATAAATTTGTATAGGGTATAGGGCAGATTGATTAGATAATTTTGACATGATGATAGGAATATAATGTAATGGACATGGAAATGTAATATGATGTGAAATCATTCTGAGAGACTATGTATGTGAGGAATTCATTGTAAGGGTTATTTTGGTACAAAGGTTTAGGGTTTTGATTGGAACAGACAGAGCATAACTGGAACTGTATTCTAGCATAGAAGATGCAATATTAGCAGTTCACATTTCTCTGGATTGTTGTCTGGAATTTTATGTAATCAGTAAGGCTCCTATTGTGATTGAGCAATGTCCTCTAGGTTGTAAGCCTTTCTACAAGTGCAGGCCCATCATATATTGTAATATCTCTTTATATGGCTAGTGGATTGATATTGTGGGTCACAAATCCCACCGTGGTTTTTCCTCATTGACGTTTTATACGTATAAATATGTGTGTTAGGATTCTCATTAATATGTTTGGCTTATTGGTTGCATTACTTCTTTCAATTATTTTTATACTGGTATACCAGTTAGTGTATGAATTTTTTGTTAAGGCTAAAATATTTTATTCCGGTATAAGACCAATTCACACCCCCCCCCCTCTTAGTGTTATTGATTTCCAACAATTGGTATCAGAGCCTTGTGCCTTAGAGGAAGTTTAACAGCTTGAGGAAGATCCTAAAACCGCAATATTGAATATGGCTTTGGAGAAGCAGCTTGAGATGGCACTTGAAGATTATGATTCTAAAAGTTTGAAGAACTTAAAGCTACAAGATGAGTTGAATTCTGCTAAAGAATTTATTCTTGTCCTACGAAAGATGCTATCATCTATTCAAGCTAGGAAGAAGGAACTTTTGCAAAATCAGGATGATGAAGAGAAAAATGCACTTAAGGAACTTTTGTAAATGAAAGATTAGGGTTTTCTCTCTATGGATAAAAGGTCGAATACACTTCATTATTATTCACCTAGCATTCAGAGCGATTTTAGAGCAACTTAGTGCAATCAGAGGCAATCAGATTTCTTCTTGAGTGATCACATCGGCGTTTGGAAGGATTTGTTGAAAGTTTTCACCGGCAGCGATCTAAAAGGTATTTTTCTTGAATCATGGAAGTGGGATCATATTCTGTTCCTATTTTTGTTGCAAATCCAACTGTAGTAGAGGTTAAGGACCACCCCGGGCCAATTTTCAAGCAGTATCCACATGTGGCTACCAAGGAAGATTCGGTTGGAGTGTTTTCTCGCATTCTGGAGGGAGTCTTATATGTAGAGGATGTTAGGGAATCCTTCCATTATCATATAGAGGACTTAGGCACTTCAGAGATCAAAGGGATGTATATGAATGAACTCATGGGAGAATCTGGTAAGATCAAACCGGTATATCAGCACATCAAAGAACTAGGGCTCACAGATATTCTGGATATTCTAGAGTTTGAGGATGAAATAATCATATATGTACTAAGAAGAGTACATGGGGAATTCATATGGATGGATAGACCTTATAAAATCACTAAGGAAGCCTTCCAGGCAATTACTAGCTTATCGTCAATAAGGCAACATCCGGATAAGAAAGTATCTAACGACTTCGTGAGGAAGATCACCGATGCCACATCAGATAAGAGATTGATGAAGGTGAGCACTATCACTGACACTGACATCAAGATTGGCAGCATGGTTATAGGCTACAAGGTAACTCAGTCTAATCGACTGAATTTAGTTTCCAGTTCATGTATTTTGGCTGCACATAGGATGATGAGAGAAAATGTAAGGTTGGATTTTTGTGGCTTGATGCTTGAAGGATTATTGATCAACTTAGGAAAAATTAAAGGTGAGAAGAAGGGCACCTTTCCATATGGAAACTTGTTAGTCTGCTTAATGCTATAATTTTTGAATGATACTCCCAATTCTGGTAGGAAGAAATGGGCTTTTGACATCTCGGTAGGAAGACAACTAAAGAAATCAATTACTGCATTGGGAAGTCTGAGAGATGATAAGGTATGGGGTTACTTTAAAGCTTTTCAAAAATCTATGAGGTCTAGAATAAGAGTACTCGAGCATATAGTAGATAAATACTCTAGCGACATATGTTTCATGGTTAAGAAAGATGAGACCCTCATGGAGGCAGTCAAGCCCCAGAAGATTTGGATAGCAGAAATGGTCTATGAGGTAGATGCATTAATTCTTGATGCATATGCAAAAATTCTACTAGATGCAGAAATAGATGAGGCAGAGAAGACCTGTGGAACTGCTCAGCAAAAGAGTCTTGAGGTTGAAACTGAGTTCAACCAAAAGAAAAGGGAAAAACAAGAAGGAAAGGCAAGTTCGTTCATACAGGAGGTTCCAAAGGACATTAAGGCACTCATTAATGTTGTCCTAGAGAAAGGAAGAAAGAGGAAGGATCTAGTAGTTCACATTGAACCTGTGACTACAGATTTTGAGTCTAAAAGTAACACGCCATTAGCTTTCAAAAGGGTTGTAAGGAAGAAATCGGAAGAACCTAAAGTGGAAGCAAAGAAACAACTGGTTAGGAAGGTCACCATCAAGTTACCGTCACAAAAGCAGGCACCTAAGGCCACATCAACAGCTACATCTGGTACTGCCAGGAGGAAGAAGAGTGACATTGATTTGGCACTAGAGACTGGTAGTGTGACTATTATACAACCTATGACTTGTTCTGAAATTGTTGATGAAATTACTAAGGATGGGATGCTGAAAAATGTTAAGTCTTATTATGATACATCAGAAGTTGATAAATAGAGAGAGGTAGAGGAAGCAATTCTATTGTATTTGGATATCTATAAGAAATCATTAATAGAAATAGAAAATCAAATACCGCCAGATTTATATAACATGATAAATGCTAGAAGGTTATCTTCTATGCAAGAAGACAAACACATTAAGATGCAAGAACTTTTAGCTATCTGTGTTGCTATAACTCCAAATGAAATGGATAACACAATTGAGGTTGCAGATAGGAAGGCATTCAATAGAAAACATAGAATAACTAGCCTGATGTTAGGAAGGATGAATCAGCTAATAAAAGAAGCACACAAGGCTTGGATAAAATTTTTGGGAGAACACAGAGGATTGTTTACTTCATCGGAGACCAAAACAGACACTGTAGATACACCAGTTGAAGGGAAAGGTAAAGGGATCATGGGTACTCCACCCTTAGTTTTGAAGAATATCAAGATAGTGGAAATTGAGCCACCCGTAAACACAAAGTACAGACAAATACTGAAACACCGATTAATACTGAGAATATTGTACAGGATACTAACATTGAGGACAATTGTCCTCTAGATACTAATATACAGGTTGAGGATATTGTTCCTAGAAAGGAACCAATAGTTGCATAGACTGCACCAAGTGGCGAAGCCACCGGTGCAAGTGAGGAGGTTTTAAAGGATAAATCATCAGAGAAAACAGGGGAATCTGGTAGAGAACCAGTTGCTGGCACATCATTATTGACAATTGAGACTTTATAGTTGAAAAGAAAACCATCACAGAGATGAGTCCCACATAACTAATGATGATGGATTCTCAGAAACTGATGAAGGAGGGATCCACAGACAAGGGGATTATAGATCAATCCATAATTGTTTTGCATAGATTGGTCCCAGAGTGTAAGATTGAAAATGAAGCGAGCCCTTTCGGCAAGCTTAAGGTAATCACTGAGCACATATCAAAAGACTTTCAATCCTTACAATAGATCTCCCACCAGAAAGCACTTGAAAGATTCACTTAGGCTAAGAGAGTCACTTTTGATCAGATCATTGAGAGAGAGAAGAAAAAGATTAAGGAGAAGTTAATTCCAGTTGAAAATTATTTGAAACAGTGTATTAACATTTTCAAGGTATGTTGCAATACTGAAATGCTTATAGCAAATGTAGATAAAAAGATAAAAGAGATACATGAGAAAATTGCTAATATTGCTAACTCTTTTGATTGACTAATTTCACTAAAAACATTTATTCATGGACAACTTTTGACTTTGGAGAACCAAATTTCTTCTCTTGAAAAGGAAAGAGATAAGATCATTCGGAGAGCCAAAAGTCTCAAAGGTTTGGTGAGTCCAAGATTAGATTCACTTTGTGTACATAAGAAGAAATGCATGGATATGTTGGGAAAGCCCACACTGGTAGAAATTAATGAGAAAGAATCACTTGCATATTTACTAAGTGGACTTGTATCTATCTCTGACACATTGAACACTGGCTGGGATACTTATATGGAGTTACTTGAGAAAGCTTATCCAAAAATCTTGAAATTGGTCAAGCTCTGGTAAGACATTTTTGGAGGTATTCAATGTACAGTACTTATTCTTTGACATTGTTTTTACAATTTCTTTTGGGGCATTGATGTCAAAGGGGGAGTAGTATACATGTGAAAAGAATGAAGAGTTGCATACATTAGGGGGAGTTATAGAGATTTTCGAGTACTGGAGTACTTTGCATATTCAGCTCAAGGGGAGCAAGGCAAGATGAAACCGACGGTTGAAACCATGACCATTTTTCACATCAAAGTGGCGGGAACAACAATAATGGGGAGAAATATTTCGAGATGAGAATGTTAAGAAAACAGAAAAAAATTAAGCTTACAGCAGATTAAACAGAAAATACAAATTGCATAGAGATAACGAATCACATAATGAAGAAGTTGAGGGATAAACAGAGCGCATCTTTTGTACTTTCCGTGAATGACCATTCCAATGGCCATGGTGTTGGAATAAACATCTGAACTTCTTTCTTCCATTCCAGTCACACCTTATGCTAGAATTTTTGTGTAGAGCTTTTAATAAAAAAACATTTCAGGGTGTTGGTGAGCCACACAGCTAATTAGTGTAGCAGCAAACAGCACAATTCATGCCATGTCGCTCTGTCTTCTTTTCAGCTAAATGATAACTTTATGTTCCCAAAATATTAATAACGTTGATTAATTAGAGATTGACCAGCCAATATGGTAAGGTTTATGTTCATTCCAAAAGTGCTTGGAGTGGATGCATAAACGTCCCCTACAGCACTTAGTTGGGCCTCTTCAAAGAATTCTGTCTTATTATTGCATTATTCAGTGACAACATCGTACAAGGGGACTGGTTTGTATCGTCGTTGCATTGATTGAATGTGTGACATGATTCTTCCATTTATAATGCTCCTTACAAGCTACTCATGGCATAGATGTTACTATTGTATTTAAAATCATTTTAATAGTTGATCAACCTATCTTGTTCGATTAATTGAAATAAATTATTGTTTGACTTTAGTAATGCTTAGATTTTACTCTATCTCATTTATTTTTATAATATTTAAATTTTTTAATTTATGGAATCAAAATTAATGAGGATTAAAATTAAGATGAGGCATAATTAGGTAGAATAAAGATTAAGAGCAAAGTTGAAAATAGTTCAAATATATTTATAATCTTTTTAGATAATTATAATAAAATATTATATTTAAGAATAAATTCATTGTTATAATTATAGTTAGAGAGATTAAGTTGGAATCATAATTATTTTATATTTTTAATTAAGATATGATTATAAAAATAATTAATTAGAAAGCATTAAATTAATTTAAGAGCTATTTATTTTTTTATAACTAAAATTATATAATCTTATTTTAACTATATAAAGATTCAATTTAGGATTGAAAATATATAAAATACAATACATATAATATTTATTACTAATCAAAATTTAAAAAAACTATCAACTAGCTTTAAATATTTCAATTAATCATAATATAACTTGAATTTTAATTAATATTTACTTTAAGTATAAAAACGTTGGATCCTAAAAGGTGAGTGAGTAATGAACCAATCTGTCCTTTGGTTTATGAGAAGCCTCTTATTTCTCAAAATATTGGTCAGTGGGAGGGCAATGAGGTATTTAAAGTGTCATTTTTAGAGGAGCGAGTTTCAAGATATCTCTCATAGCTTCAAAGCAGGGCTCTTATTGGTAAGATCTGGAATTTCTCTCCGAATATTAATAAGCTTTCAAATTGGGGTTAATGATATTTTTTATAACGATAATGGTAATGGATTTTTTATTATGATATTTTCTATTAAGTCTGATCAAGATTCTACTCATAGATGCAAATCTTGGTTTTTTGAGGGTCTTGGCTTGTTTACTCAATCATGGGTACCTAATTTTAACCCCCATTTAACCATAATAAATTTTTCCCTCTTCTGGGTATTTTGGCACTCTCTCCCATCGGAATATTGAGATTTGGACATCATTCAAACATTAGGAAATCAGACGGGAATTTTTCTGAGATGCGATCTCCATCCGTTAGAACACGCAAATATTCTACTCTTGTTTTGTCTTCTTCTTGATCTATATAAAATTCTTTTCAATCTATTGTTATTAAATCTAAATATGATTGTTGGGTTCAACAAATTGTGATAGAAATAAGTTAACTATAGTGGATGAGCATATGGATAATCTGGGTCATTTCACCTCAGCCTATCATGCCACCCACAATGAAGAAATAAGGATGTTTAACGATTCGTTCTGTAACTCTAATCTATGTTCATTTGCATCAAATTTAGCCTGTTTCTCTATAATGAAATACATAAATATGTCTCTTGTAATGTTTGAAGAAGCTCCTTCTTAGAGGCCAACCAAGAATTCTCAATTGGTAGTCTTCACAGTGTCCTTTTTCGATTCCCCTTCCCTCAAATCTAATCTCAGAAGGTTTCTTTCAAGCCAAAGCCTTCTTCTAGGGTCTTCAATTCAAGTAACTGTTCCAAATTTTTCTTGTAACCAAGCTGTTACTTTGACCTAATCTCAGTCATGCTTCTAAGATAGAGTTCTCAGCAAGGATGGCTTTCCCCCATATTGTTTTGATTAATAAAGGTGGGATAGGCCTGTACCAATGCATAACCACAAAGCGACACCAAGAGTGGATGAAGGATGCACAACCAACCAAAAAAAACACTACCAAACACAACAAAAAACCTAGTAGGAAGAACAGACAACCAACACCTAAACTAAAAAACCAACATGTAGAAGAAAAAAATTAAAAAAATGTAGGTCCACCAAAACACAAAACATCTCTCTCGCACAGGCACCTAGTGATGGCCTACTACTTGGGGGTATCCTTGTCCTGCCAATCTTGACACAAACTAAGCACTTTATCTGAAAAAATAATTTTTTCACTTGAACTAATCCCAGAACCATTTAGGAGAGCAACGCAGAGTCACGGTTAGCCTTAATCATCAATGCAATGGGGCCGGATCCCATGGGAAAGGAATCCATGTGCCATCAATCTTTCACCCTTCTCATTTCTATCTCATCATGGATAGCCTATAGGGAGGCATTGTCCTTGCTAGCCACATCTCTGCAAGCATAGTTGACCTCCACAATTTTGTTTTTAAGGCCCCCCTAGGTTTTGTTGACCTCTTCAAGCTCATGCTTGCTACCCGGATTCTTTATCGTAGAGTCCGTGTCAGTAAAATTTCCACCCACCATTTCCCACTACCCCATAATGCCCATAAGATCATTACCAATTTTCCAAACACTATGCCCATCCAACTCATCAACCCATGTGTTGTCCCTAGCCTCAACCTTGGCTGTCGCCTCAAGCCCATTGTTCTTATTCATGGCCACATTCATTTGCACGAAGAGACATTCAATCAACCCTTCCTAAATTTGAGCGTCCTCATGCAGGTGCTTCACAATTTTTTCTACAGTTGAAGTGGTGCTCTTAAGGTTGGAATTACTAAGGAAGGTTTAAGGGGGAGGACTAGGGTTTCCTTCAATATTAGCAAGGGACGAATCTGCCCTTAAGCTATCCAAGGAGCCTAAATCCTCCGAGGATAGAGACTTAAAGCAAGAATGAACAATCCCATTAACCACATCTCGTTGTATCTGAAACTGGACACCCACATCTTGGTAGTAACAATGCCCCTAAATTTGGAAGTAACAATGCCCCTAAATTTGGCTATTATAGCAGGGTTTTTACTATTGGGAAACTTAGAACTAGAGTGAGGCATAATCTACTCTACCAAAATTAGAGGGGGTAACAATAAGGTAAATATCCAGATTCGGATTAGAGGTAGACCCGGCCGCAATGGAAGGGACCCCAATAGAGGGGGATAAAGGCAAGTAGAAACTATACACACTCCATATACCACCATCGTGGAGAGGGGGTTTGCCCTTTTTCATGGATTTACAAATAGATTGAGAAAAATAAGACATAACCCAGAAGGGGAAATTCATTCATACCCAATACTAGAGATGATAGCATCGAAAAAGTCTACATATGGAAGCTTCTTTTCTTACCGTCCAAGGTGAAGTAATTCATTACCATCAAAGCCACATCCTTCCTAATGTAGAGGAGATCGTCCCTGTTGTAGCCACTTTGTTGCTTGGAAACTCCCTCTCTCCGTTCAAAAAGATAATCAAAGTCATTCTCATAATTCCCTTTGGGATTCTTTGGGAAGGACACATCGTCAAGGTCCAACCTTGTCACCTTGCTAGAAGTCCTTGTCAAAACCACAAAAGTAACACTGCCATTGTTCACGTTTCTATTGTCCCAAGCATTAACAAAATTAGGAGAGAGCTTAGACTCATGGCTAGTCATCCATTCAACATAGTTATATAGGTTCCTTTTAATCACCCTATCCCACGCCTCCTCATTATTTTTGAATTTGGAGCAATTGTCAGGTTCAGTCTAAATCAAATAGCCACCCATAGTTGTAAGATATAAAACCAAGTTGAGGAACTGGCAAGCTTGGGGAATATAGTGGTAGGTAGTACCATCAATGATTTTTAAATCTCACCAACTTAACCAACAAGGAAAGGAAATGGCAAGGTGGAAAAGTTCAAAAAATCCAACTTTGAGATTATGCATCATTAATTGATGAGTCCTTCAAGATTATGGCACGAGCCTCCACCGGTATTTCGTGCAAGTGGATGCATATTTTAAAATTATTAACATGCGCGCCCATCCCCTACAACTTATCTTCCACACAGTTGCCTTCCCATCTCATGTCACAAAACCTGACGTCTCCCTGAAAGGGAAGGAGCTCGTGACACTTGGCAATGAGAGAATTAATTTTCCTATCCGGTTTTGTTTCCTTTCTAAGCATCGTGATGGTATTTCTTAAGTCACCTTCAATAATGGCACACTTAAGTCCCTTTTTCCTGGCCATGATCAACCCATAATAAACAACTGCCACTTTAGCCATATTGTTGCAACTCAATTTTTGAAGTGTTTGTGGAATTGTAGATCCCTATAGGTGGTTTGTTATTATGGTAGATTCCTATATCTCTTTTTTACGAAAAAACCAACGAAACGTGAGTCATGTGAGACACAAACAACACTTTATCACGAAAACGTAAAGTATTAAAATTTGGGGTTATTAAAAAATAATTATTTGATAGCATTTAAAACATATATAGAAGGCCCAAACCTATACGAGTGAGATACACAAATGGCCATAAACATATATAATTTCAAAAAAAGGGCAAGCTAAGAGTGTCAAATTAAAATAGATTTTTTAATATCTCTTGCTTCCCAAAAACCAACGAAATCTAAGCCATGTGAGACCAAAAAAATGCTTTTTCATGAAAATATGAAGTATTAAAAATTGAGGTTATTCTCCCCAACCTGATCGACGAGAGACTTGTCCCTAGAAAGTTTTGTTCATCAAATCTGAGAAGACACGGACCCATCAGTATCTTTACTGAGTAAGCTTTTCTTTTGAGAAGGTGATTAATGACATAAAAGACATTTGAGATCTTATCCGCCGCAACTGGGGATATTATTTATGAAGACAAACCTAATTCTCCTTAAAAATATTTATGATTACCATTTTCCAAATTAATTTATATGGCGTCAACAACTTTGTGTGAAGGTTAAGGAAGTGCATTTAACATTTATTCCTTAAAAGTACAACAATGAGTGCCACGAGGTGATAAGTGCTCCCAACAGAAAGGTGGATGCAATCTACAATCCTCCTATATGAACATTGTTGACATCATCTATGAAAGCACGGGATAATGGAATGAAGAGAAAAATCCAACAAATCTACAAAAACAAGAAAGCTAGATAATAATTAATTTGACATGTCCCGAGCCAAAGCCAAAGCTAGGTCGATTTCCTCATTAGCTTCAATATGATTGAAGAAAATATAACCTTCAAGAAGTCTACAACCCTTATTCACCAAGGCATCTACCACGGTTTTGACTTCTCTAAAATAATGTGATATAGTTTATGCTTCAAACACTAGTAATAAACTCTAGGACTCGTACTTAATACACCTAATTTTCCAGCTTGGAGCGTCTAGCTTTTTAAGTGCAAAGATCATATACATAAAGTCCCCCTCTATGTTAAGATTCCTAACTCTGTATTTGATTGCCAATCTTCTCCCAAACACTAAAGCAAGAGCCTTTGCCCCGTTGTTAACATTATTTTGGGTTTCTTAAATGTGTAGAAAATTTGTATCTCTTAAGCTACCTCGGAAGTCAATTCTAATAGGGGGTAAATTGAGAAAATTAAGGTTGTTAGGCAATTTTTGATATCCCAACCAATGTGCCTTTGGTTGCATTTAGGACACTTGAGGTAAAGGTTAAAAGGGGTGTTTTAATTTTTTTGAGGGGTCGGATGGATGGTTTGTTACAAAGTGAAGGAAGAAAGAAGGATAAAAAGAGGGTTGCATACCTTTTTTATAGCTACACAGCACACTCTTAGAGGTAAACCCTATTAATTTTATTTTGTTGATCTTCAATTTATTAGTTCTATTAACAATCGTGTGGCTATTCAAAATTAATCTAAATACAAGTACTTAATTCTACAATGTTCCAACAACTAAATGTATATTTAAATTCGATGAACATCATATATATATATATATATTTCATGCAAGTGGATGCATATTTTAAAATTATTAACATGTGCGCCCATCCCCTACAACTTATCTTCCACACAGTTGCCTTCCCATCTCATGTCACAAAACCTGACATCTCCCAGAAAGGGAAGGAGCTTGTGACACTTGGCAATGAGAGAATTAATTTTCCAATCTGGTTTTGTTTCCTTTCTAAGCATCGTGATGGTATTTCTTAAGTCACCTTCAATAATGGCACACTTAAGTCCCTTTTTCCTGGCCATGATCAACCCATAATAAACAACTGCCACTTTAGCCATATTGTTGCAAGTCAATTTTTGAAGTGTTTGTGGAATTGTAGATCCATATAGGTGGTTTGTTATTACGGTAGATTCCTATATCTCTTTTTTATGAAAAAACCAACGAAACCTGAGTCATGTGAGACACAAACAACACTTTATCATGAAAACGTAAAGAATTAAAATTTGGGGTTATTAAAAAATAATTATTTGGCAGCATTTAAAACATATATAGAAGGCCCAAACCTATACGAGTGAGATACACAAATGGCCATAAACATATATAATTTCAAGAAAAGGGCAAGCTAAGAGTGTCAAATTAAAATAGATTTATTAATATCTCTTGCTTCCCAAAAACCAACGAAATCTAAGCCATGTGAGACCAAAAAAATTCTTTTTCATGAAAATATGAAGTATTAAAAATTGAGGTTATTCTCCCCAACCTGATTGACGAGAGACTTGTCCCTAGAAAGTTTTGTTCATCAAATCTGAGAAGACACAGACCCATCAGTATCTTTAATGAGTAAGCTTTTCTTTTGAGAATGTGATTAATGACATAAAAGACATCTGAGATCTTATCCGCTGCAACTGGGGATATTATTTATGAAGACAAACCTAATTCTCCTTCAAAATATTTATGATTACCATTTTCCAAATTAATTTTCATGGCGTCAACAACTTTGTGTGAAGGTTAAGGCAGTGCATTTAACATTTATTCCTTAAAAGTACAACAATGAGTGCCACTAGGTGATAAGTGCTCCCAACAGAAAGGTGGATGCCATCTACAATCCTCCTATATGAACATTGTTGACATCATCTATGAAAGCACAGCATAATGGAATGAAGAGCAAAATCCAACAAATCTGAAAAAACAAGAAAGCTAGATAATAATTAATTTGACATGTCCCGAGCCAAAGCCAAAGCTAGGTTGATTTCCTCATTAGCTTCAATATGATTGAAGAAAATATAACCTTCAAGAAGTCTACAACCCTTATTCACCAAGGCATCTACCAGAGTTTTGACTTCTCTAAAATAATGTGATATAGTTTATGCTTCAAACACTAGTAATAAACTCCAAGACTCGTACTTAATACACCTAATTTTCCAGCTTGGAGCGTCTAGCTTTTTAAGTGCAAAGATCATATACATAAAGTCCCCCTCCATGTTAAGATTCCTAATTCTGTATTTGATTGCCAATCTTCTCCCAAACACTAAAGCAAGAGCCTTCGCCCCGTTGTTAACATTATTTTGGGTTTCTTAAATGTGTAGAAAATTTGTATCTCTTAAGCTACCTCGGAGGTCAATTCTAATAGGGGGTAAATTGAGAAAATTAAGGTTGTTAGGCAATTTTTGATATCCCAACCAATGTGCCTTTGGTTGCATTTAGGACACTTGAGGTAAAGGTTAAAAGGGGTGTTTTAATTTTTTGGAGGGGTCGGATGGATGGTTTATTACAAAGTGAAGGAAGAAAGAAGGATAAAAAGAGGGTTGCATGCCTTTTTTATAGCTACGCAGCACACTCTTAGAGGTAAACCCTATTAATTTTATTTTGTTGATCTTCAATTTGTTAGTTCTATTAACAATCGTGTGGCTATTCAAAATTAATCTAAATACAAGTACTTAATTCTACAATGTTCCAACAACTAAATGTATATTCAAATTCGATGAACATCATATATATATATATAGAGAGAGTTGGATCAAAATTTCATGATAGTTTACTAGTGTATACATATAGAGAACTTCTTGTAAATAAAAATTTTCTTGTATTACTATATTGTGAAATTAAGAGAAGCTACAAAATAATTTCATTTATCCTAAAGACTAAAATAGGCATCATTAATCATGTTTATATCAATTTACTCGACTTCAAATGCTAAAGACTAAAATATATAGTGCGCATGATTCATCTTAATAGGAATACATGGCATCAAGGTAATTTTTAAGGAAACACGTAACTGTCCCACTTTATCCGTCAAATAAAATTGAAACACGACACATCGTGTAATTCGGCAAAATATTTTTTACCAGATAGTCGACGGCTAGGAAACGAAAAAGACCCGAGAACAGTGTAATGTCACATTAAACATACTTTAATTTAAATTCTCGATGATGATAAGGTGGAGAAGTGAAAAGAAAGGTTTGTTTATGGCATTTTCGGGCTGCTCGCAGACCGATGGATAATTATTATTTAACATGTTTTTATATAGAGCCATGTACCATGTGCTCGTAAGCTCCATCTATCCTCTATATATGCATAGTTATTGTAGGGGCAAATTCAATATAGCTAATTCCTTGTAAGTCTGTCCATACATTCTTCCAATTCTTGCAATCGATGTCGAATCAGGAGCTTCTTCCAATCGATGTCTCGGGGGACGTGGGTGATAGAATCCTGAGTGTCGATGGAGGAGGAGTACGGGGTCTTATTCCTGTGCAATTGCTCAAATTCTTAGAGCACCAGTTGCAGGTACAGTTTATAAATTGTATTCTTTAGCTGCACAATTCATATAGTTTTATTTGCACAAATGTATTACTTACTGAAATGCTTCGTTTTTATCAGAAATTGGATGGGGAAGATGCCAGACTAGCAGATTATTTCAATATAATGGCAGGTACCAGCACTGGAGGTCTCATCACCACAATGTTAGCCACTATAGACCCGAATGACCACAAACACAATCGTCCTTTTAGTACCCAGAAAATTGAAGATTTCTACTTGAAGAATGCGAGTTTGATATTTCCTCAACCAAGGTTAGTAGCAAGTGATTGCAATATTTGGAGTAAAATTCTCTTGCAATAAATATTTGTTGTGTTTACGCAAAACTTCTCTTGTTGTTGGACTCGTAGCAAATGGAATATTTTTCACGGCATTTTTGGTCCCAAATACAATGGCAAACATCTGGTCGATATCTTAGAACAAGAGAAATTTCACGAAAGACGGCTGTGTGATACGGCTACTAACCTGGTGATACCCACCTTCGATATAAAGACGCAGTTTCCTACAATTTTCGCCAGTCATGAGGTATTTCATTTTATTTTATAGGATGATCTTGAGTTATGAAGATGAAGAATAGACGAGGATGATTCTTACGATGATATGTGCAGGCGAAAGTAGATCCGCTGAAGAATCCACATCTAATGGACGTATGCCTCTCCACAACTGCAGCTCCTACCTATTTTCCATGTCACCAGTTTACAACAAATTCCAGTGACGGAAAGACCCAAGTTTTTAACTTAGTAGATGGAGGAGTAGCGGCTAATAATCCTGTAATGCCTGCTTGTATTATGAGTAGAGATTTTGATCAGATTTTTATTTCACATCAATAAACTATTATAAGGGTCTCACAACAATTTTCTAATTATGCAGACCTTGATAGCAATGAACTTAGTCACTCGAGCAGTTCATCAGGATACAAGAATAGTAGACAAAAGGTATTGTATTGTATTGTATTTTGATACTATTTAGAATAAACATCTCATATAAAATGAATGCTTGATGCTGGGAAATATTAATTAGAAGCTCAACTATGTTAACCAGAGGTTGTTATTTACAGGAGCACCTTGACCACTTTATTGTACTTTCTCTTGGAACGGGATTAGAAGAGGGTATTGAATGGGACGCAAAAAAGGCTGCCACATGGGGAAGCTTGAAGTGGATTACTCACGATGGAAGAACGCCTCTCATAGAATCTATCATGAATGCAAGTTCAGACATGGTCAACATTCATACAGCTTTGATGCTCCATCATGTCAAAGAAAACTATCTTAGAATCCAGGTCTTTTTCATAGTTTCCAATAATGTTCCTTGAAACGATAAGGCCTCTAGATCTATAATTCTACAGACCATGTTTCTGCTGTAATTTTCTGTATGGTTAACATGTGGGCTTTCATACTGTAGGAATGGCAACTAAAAGGAAGCGAAGCAAAGATGGACCTCAGTACGGATGAGAACCTGAGGAATCTTGTGAAGAAAGGCCAGGAACTATTGGATAAGCCTGTTAGAAGTTTAAATTTGGAGACTGGGCGTCCTGAGACAGTGAAGAACGACTACACAAACAGGATGGCATTGACTAAGTATCTCCCATAACTCTCTAACTCTTCCTTGTATTTTCAGATCCTAGTTTCCTATCATTTTGTTCTCACCATAACTATCATTTCCACTTGCCAGAATGGCTGAACGACTCTCCAAGGAGAAGAAGTTGAGGGATAAACGGAGCGCATCTTCTGCACTTTCTATGAATGGCCATAGTGTTGGAATAAACATCTGAACTTCTTTCTTCCATTCCAATCACACCTTACGCTAGAATTTTGTGTAGACTTTTTAATTAAAAAACATATCCGGGTGTTGGTGAGCCACACAGCTGATTTATGTAGTGGTAAACACAGCAATTCAAGATTTAGCTGTGTTTTTGCCAACTAATAGATTTCATTTCATTGTGTTTTTTTTTTATAGCTAAATTATTATTTTATGTTCTCCAAATATTAATAGCATTGCAGTTGTGGACAACAAGGCAATGTAAGTTTTATATTCATTCCAAAAGTGCTTGGAGTGGATGCATAAACGTTCCCTACAGCACTTAGTTGGGCATCTTCAAGGAATTGTCTTATTATTGTATTCTTTACTGATAACACTGTATTCGTGGAATGGTTTGTATTATCGTTGGATTAAAGAGTATAGATGTTATTATGATTTTTGTTTGGTTTTTAATAGTATTTTTAATTATAGAAGATTTGAAGTCAGTATTATTTGGATGCCTAAAACATTTAATACTTGATCAATCAATTATGATAAGAAATCAGAAATTGAGGGTATCCAGTCTTATCCTTATTATGTTCATTCAACTAGTTTTATAAATAATAGATTCATTTAAAACGATTCAAATTTGACAAAAAAAAAAATTAAAATTTCTTATTTTATCCAAATGTTTTAATCAACAAAAAGCTTAATGTCAATCACTTAACATCAGATCATTCATGTTCAGTCCGCAGTGCAGAGGTATTGAATAGTGATGATTCCCCTCTACCATCTTGGAAACATATTTGTGTGCTTGCAAATTCCTTTCGTAAAATCTCGGAAGCAAAGTGGCGGGAACAACAATAATGGGGAGAAATATTTCGAGATGAGAATGTTAAGAAAACAGAAAAAAATTAAGCTTACAGCAGATTAAACAGAAAATACAAATTGCATAGAGATAACGAATCACATAATGAAGAAGTTGAGGGATAAACAGAGCGCATCTTTTGTACTTTCCGTGAATGACCATTCCAATGGCCATGGTGTTGGAATAAACATCTGAACTTCTTTCTTCCATTCCAGTCACACCTTATGCTAGAATTTTTGTGTAGAGCTTTTAATAAAAAAACATTTCAGGGTGTTGGTGAGCCACACAGCTAATTAGTGTAGCAGCAAACAGCACAATTCATGCCATGTCGCTCTGTCTTCTTTTCAGCTAAATGATAACTTTATGTTCCCAAAATATTAATAACGTTGATTAATTAGAGATTGACCAGCCAATATGGTAAGGTTTATGTTCATTCCAAAAGTGCTTGGAGTGGATGCATAAACGTCCCCTACAGCACTTAGTTGGGCCTCTTCAAAGAATTCTGTCTTATTATTGCATTATTCAGTGACAACATCGTACAAGGGGACTGGTTTGTATCGTCGTTGCATTGATTGAATGTGTGACATGATTCTTCCATTTATAATGCTCCTTACAAGCTACTCATGGCATAGATGTTACTATTGTATTTAAAATCATTTTAATAGTTGATCAACCTATCTTGTTCGATTAATTGAAATGAATTATTGTTTGACTTTAGTAATGCTTAGATTTTACTCTATCTCATTTATTTTTATAATATTTAAATTTTTTAATTTTATGGAATCATAATCTACTCTACAAAATTAGAGGGGGTAACAATAAGGTAAATATTCAGATTCGGATCAGAGGTAGACCCGTCCGCAATGGAAGGGACCCCAATAGAGGGGGATAAAGGCAAGTAGAAACTATACACACTCCATATACGACCATCGTGGAGACGGGGTTTGCCCTTTTTCATGGATTTACAAATAGATTGAGAAAAATAGGACATAATCCAAAAGGGGAAATTCATTCATACCCAATACTAGAGATGATAGTATCGGAAAAGTCTACATATGGAAGCTTCTTTTCTTACCGTCCAAGGTGAAGTAATTCATTACCATCAAAGCCACATCCTTCCTAATGTAGAGGAGATCGTCCCTGTTGTAGCCACTTTGTTGCTTGGAAACTCCCTCTCTTCGTTCAAAAAGCTAATCAAAGTCATTCTCGTAATTCCCTTTGGGATTCTTTGGGAAGGACACATCATCAAGGTCCAACCTTGTCACCTTCCTAGAAGTCCTTGTCAAAACCACAAAAGTAACACTGCCATTGTTCATGTTCCTATTGTCCCAAGCATTAACAAAATTAGGAGAGAGCTTAGACTCATGGCTAGTCATCCATTCAACATAGTTATATAGGTTCCCTTTAATCACCCTGTCCCACGCCTCCTCATTATTTTTGAATTTGGAGCAATTGTCAGGTTCAGTCTAAATCAAATAGCCACCCATAGTTGCAAGATATAAAACCAAGTTGAGGAACTGGCAAGCTTGGGGAATATAGTGGTAGGTAGTACCATCAATGATTTTTAAATCTCACCAACTTAACCAACAAGGAAAGGAAATGGCAAGGTGGAAAAGTTCAAAAAATCCAACTTTGAGATTATGCATCATTAATTGATGAGTCCTTCAAGATCATGGCATGAGCCTCCACCGGTATTTCGTGCAAGTGGATGCATATTTTAAAATTATTAACATGCGCGCCCATCCCCTACAACTTATCTTCCACACAGTTGCCTTCCCATCTCATGTCACAAAACCTGACGTCTCCCAGAAAGGAAGGAGCTCGTGACACTTGGCAATGAGAGAATTAATTTTCCAATCCGGTTTTGTTTCCTTTCTAAGCATCGTGATGGTATTTCTTAAGTCACCTTCAATAATGGCACACTTAAGTCCCTTTTTCCTGGCCATGATCAACCCATAATAAACAACTGCCACTTTAGCCATATTGTTGCAACTCAATTTTTGAAGTGTTTGTGGAATTGTAGATCCCTATAGGTGGTTTGTTATTATGGTAGATTCCTATATGTCTTTTTTACGAAAAAACCAACGAAACGTGAGTCATGTGAGACACAAACAACACTTTATCACGAAAACGTAAAGTATTAAAATTTGGGGTTATTAAAAAATAATTATTTGGCAGCATTTAAAACATATATAGAAGGCCCAAACCTATATGAGTGAGATACACAAATGGCCATAAACATATATAATTTCAAGAAAAGGGCACGCTAAGAGTGTCAAATTAAAATAGATTTTTTAATATCTCTTGCTTCCCAAAAACCAACGAAATCTAAGCCATGTGAGACCAAAAAAATGCTTTTTCATGAAAATATGAAGTATTAAAAATTGAGGTTATTCTCCCCAACCTGATCGACGAGAGACTTGTCCCTAGAAAGTTTTGTTCATCAAATCTGAGAAGACACGGACCCATCAATATCTTTACTAAGTAAGCTTTTCTTTTGAGAAGGTGATTAATGACATAAAAGACATCTGAGATCTTATCCGCCGCAACTGGGGATATTATTTATGAAGACAAACCTAATTCTCCTTCAAAATATTTATGATTACCATTTTCCAAATTAATTTTCATGGCGTCAACAACTTTGTGTGAAGGTTAAGGCAGTGCATTTAACATTTATTCCTTAAAAGTACAACAATGAGTGCCACCAGGTGATAAGTGCTCCCAACAGAAAGGTGGATGCCATCTACAATCCTCCTATATGAACATTGTTGACATCATCTATGAAAGCACGGGATAATGGAATGAAGAGCAAAATCCAACAAATCTGCAAAAACAAGAAAGCTAGATAATAATTAATTTGACATGTCCCGAGCCAAAGCCAAAGCTAGGACGATTTCCTCATTAGCTTCAATATGATTGAAGAAAATATAACCTTCAAGAAGTCTACAACCCTTATTCACCAAGGCATCTACCACGGTTTTGACTTCTCTAAAATAATGTGATATAGTTTATGCTTCAAACACTAGTAATAAACTCTAGGACTCGTACTTAATACACCTAATTTTCCAGCTTGGAGCGTCTAGCTTTTTAAGTGCAAAGATCATATATATAAAGTCCCCCTCTATGTTAAGATTCCTAACTCTGTATTTGATTGCCAATCTTCTCCCAAACACTAAAGCAAGAGCCTTTGCCCCGTTGTTAACATTATTTTGGGTTTCTTAAATGTGTAGAAAATTTGTATCTCTTAAGCTCCCTCGGAAGTCAATTCTAATAGGGGGTAAATTGAGAAAATTAAGGTTGTTAGGCAATTTTTGATATCCCAACCAATGTGCCTTTGGTTGCATTTAGGACACTTGAGGTAAAGGTTAAAAGGGGTGTTTTAATTTTTTTGAGGGGTCGGATGGATGGTTTGTTACAAAGTGAAGGAAGAAAGAAGGATAAAAAGAGGGTTGCATGCGTTTTTTATAGCTACGCAGCACACTCTTAGAGGTAAACCCTATTAATTTTATTTTGTTGATCTTCAATTTGTTAGTTCTATTAACAATCGTGTGGCTATTCAAAATTAATCTAAATACAAGTACTTAATTCTACAATGTTCCAACAACTAAATGTATATTCAAATTCGATGAACATCATATATATATATATATATATATATATATATATAGAGTTGGATCAAAATTTCATGATAGTTTACTAGTGTATACATATAGAGAACTTCTTGTAAATAAAAATTTTCTTGTATTACTATATTGTGAAATTAGGAGAAGCTACAAAATAATTTCATTTATCCTAAAGACTAAAATAGGCATCATTAATCATGTTTATATCAATTTACTCGACTTCAAATGCTAAAGACTAAAATATATAGTGCGCATGATTCATCTTAATAGGAATACATGGCATCAAGGTAATTTTTAAGGAAACACGTAACTGTCCCACTTTATACGTCAAATAAAATTGAAACACGACACATCGTGTAATTCGGCAAAATATTTTTTACCAGATAGCCGACGGCTAGGAAACGAAAAAGACCCGAGAACAGTGTAATGTCACATTAAACATACTTTAATTTAAATTCTCGATGATGATAAGGTGGAGACGTGAAAAGAAAGGTTTGTTTATGGCATTTTCGGGCTGCTCGCAGACCGATGGATAATGATTATTTAACATGTTTTTATATAGAGCCATGTACCATGTGCCCGTAAGCTCCATCTATCCTCTATATATGCATAGTTATTGTAGGGGCAAATTCAATATAGCTAATTCCTTGTAAGTCTGTCCATACATTCTTCCAATTCTTGCAATCGATGTCGAATAAGGAGCTTCTTCCAATCGATGTCTCGGGGGACGTGGGTGCTAGAATCCTGAGTGTCGATGGAGGAGGAGTACGGGGTCTTATTCCTGTGCAATTACTCAAATTCTTAGAGCACCAGTTGCAGGTACAGTTTATAAATTGTATTCTTTTGCTGCACAATTCATATAGTTTTATTTCCACAAATGTATTACTTACTGAAATGCTTCGTTTTTATAAGAAATTGGATGGGGAAGATGCCAGACTAGCAGATTATTTCAATATAATGGCAGGTACCAGCACTGGAGGTCTCATCACCACAATGTTAGCCAATGAAGATGAAGAATAGACGAGGATGATTCTTACGATGATATGTGCAGGCGAAAGTAGACCCGCTGAAGAATCCACATCTAATGGACGTATGCCTCTCCACAACTGTAGCTCCTACCTATTTTCCATCTCACCAGTTTACAACAAATTCCAGTGACGGAAAGACCCAAGTTTTTAACTTAGTAGATGGAGGAGTAGCGGCTAATAATCCTGTAATGCCTGCTTGTATTATGAGTAGAGATTTTGATCAGATTTTTATTTCACATCAATAAACTATTATAAGGGTCTCACAACAATTTTCTAATTATGCAGACCTTGATAGCAATGAACTTAGTCACTCGAGCAGTTCATCAGGATACAAGAATAGTCGACAAAAAGGTATTGTATTGTATTGTACTTTGATACTATTTAGAATAAACATCTCATATAAAACAAATGCTTGATGCTGGGAAATATTAATTAGAAGCTCAACTATGTTAACCAGAGGTTGTTATTTACAGGAGCACCTTGACCACTTTGTTGTACTTTCTCTTGGAACGGGATTAGAAGAGGGTATTGAATGGGACGCAAAAAAGGCTGCCACATGGGGAAGCTTGAAGTGGATTACTCACGATGGAAGAACGCCTCTCATAGAATCTATCATGAATGCAAGTTCAGACATGGTCAACATTCATACAGCTTTGATGCTCCATCATGTCAAAGAAAACTATCTTAGAATCCAGGTCTTTTTCATAGTTTCCAATAATGTTCCTTGAAACGATAAGGCCTCTAGATCTATAATTCTACAGACCATGTTTCTGCTGTAATTTTCTGTATGGTTAACATGTGGGCTTTCATACTGTAGGAATGGCAACTAAAAGGAAGCGAAGCAAAGATGGACCTCAGTACGGATGAGAACCTGAGGAATCTTGTGAAGAAAGGCCAGGAACTATTGGATAAGCCTGTTAGAAGTTTAAATTTGGAGACTAGGCGTCCTGAGACAGTGAAGAACGACTACACAAACAGGATGGCATTGACTAAGTATCTCCCATAACTCTCTAACTCTTCCTTGTATTTTCAGATCCTAGTTTCCTATCATTTTGTTCTCACCATAACTAATATTTCCACTTGCCAGAATGGCTGAACGACTCTCCAAGGAGAAGAAGTTGAGGGATAAACGGAGCGCATCTTCTGCACTTTCTATGAATGGCCATAGTGTTGGAATAAACATCTGAACTTCTTTCTTCCATTCCAATCACACCTTACGCTAGAATTTTGTGTAGACTTTTTAATTATAAAACATATCCGGGTGTTGGTGAGCCACACAGCTGATTTATGTAGTGGTAAATACAGCAATTCAAGATTTAGCTGTGTTTTTGCCAACTAATAGATGTCATTTCATTGTGTTTTTTTTTTTATAGCTAAATTATTATTTTATGTTCTCCAAATATTAATAGCATTGCAGTTGTGGACAACAAGGCAATGTAAGTTTTATATTCATTCCAAAAGTGCTTGGAGTGGATGCATAAACTTTCCCTACAACACTTAGTTGGGCATCTTCAAGGAATTGTCTTATTATTGTATTCTTTACTGATAACACTGTATTCGGGGAATGGTTTGTATTATCGTTGGATTAAAGAGTATAGATGTTATTATGATTTTTGTTTGGTTTTTAATAGTATTTTTAATTATAGAAGATTTGAAGTCAGTATTATTTGGATGCCTAAAACATTTAATACTTGATCAATCAATTATGATAAGAAATCAGAAATTGAGGGTATCCAGTCTTATCCTTATTATGTTCGTTCAACTAGTTTTATAAATAATAGATTCATTTAAAACGATTCAAATTTGACAAAAAAAAAAATTAAAATTTCTTATTTTATCCAAATGTTTTAATCAACAAAAAGCTTAATGTCAATCACTTAACATCAGATCATTCATGTTCAGTCCGCAGTGCAGAGGTATTGAATAGTGATGATTCCCCTCTACCATCTTGGAAACATATTTGTGTGCTTGCAAATTCCTTTCGTAAAATCTCGGAAGCAAAGTGGCGGGAACAACAATAATGGGGAGAAATATTTCGAGATGAGAATGTTAAGAAAACAGAAAAAAATTAAGCTTACAGCAGATTAAACAGAAAATACAAATTGCATAGAGATAACGAATCACATAATGAAGAAGTTGAGGGATAAACAGAGCGCATCTTTTGTACTTTCCGTGAATGACCATTCCAATGGCCATGGTGTTGGAATAAACATCTGAACTTCTTTCTTCCATTCCAGTCACACCTTATGCTAGAACTTTTGTGTAGAGCTTTTAATAAAAAAACATTTCAGGGTGTTGGTGAGCCACACAGCTAATTAGTGTAGCAGCAAACAATGCAATTCATGCCATGTCGCTCTGTCTTCTTTTCAGCTAAATGATAACTTTATGTTCTCAAAACATTAATTACGTTGAATAATTAGAGATTGACCAGCCAATATTGTAAGGTTTATGTTCAATCCAAAAGTGCTTGGAGTGGATGCATAAACGTCCCTTACAGCACTTAGTTGGGCCTCTTCAAAGAATTCTGTCTTATTATTGCATTATTCAGTGACAACATTGTACATGGGACTAGTTTGTATCGTCGTTGCATTGAATGTGTGACATGATTCTTCCATTTATAATGCTCCTTACAAGCTACTCATGGCATAGATGTTACTATTGTATTTAAAATCATTTTAATAGTTGATCAGCCTATCTTGTTCGATTAATTGAAATGAATTATTGTTTGACTTTAGTAATGCTTAGATTTTACTCTATCTCATTTATTTTTATAATATTAAATTTTTTAATTTTATGGAATCAAAATTAATGAGGATTAAAATTAAGATGAGGCATAATTAGGTAGAATAAAGATTAAGATCAAAGTTGAAAATAGTTCAAATATATTTATAATCTTTTTAGATAATTATAATAAAAAATTATATTTAAGAATAAATTTATTGTTATAATTATAGTTAGAGAGATTAAGTTGGAATCACAATTATATTATATTTTTAATTAAGATATGATTATAAAAATAATTAATTAGAAAGCATTAAATTAATTTAAGAGGGATTTTTTTTTTATAACTAAAATTATATAATCTTATTTTAACTATATAATGATTCAATTTAGGATTGAAAATATATAAAATACAATACATATAATATTTATTATTAATCAAAATTTTAAAAATCTATAAACTAGCTTTAAATATTTCAATTAATCATATTATAACTTGAATTTTAATTAATATTTACTTTAAGTATAAAAAAGTTGGATCTTAAAAGGTGAGTGAGTAAGGAACCAATCTGTCGTTTAGTTTATGAGAAGCCTCTTATTTCTCAAAATATTGGTCAGTGGGAGGGCAATGAGGTATTTAAAGTGTCATTTTTAGAGGAGCGAGTTTCAAGATATCTCTCATAGCTTCAAAGCAGGGCTCTTATTGGTAAGATTTTGAATTTCTCTCCAAATATTAATAAGCTTTGAAATTGGGGTCAATGAATTTTTTTATAATGATAATGGTAGTGGATTTTTTATTATGATATTTTCTATTAAGTCTGATCAAGATTGTGCTCATAGATGCAAATCTTGGTTTTTTGAGGGTCTTGGCTTGTTTACTCAATCATGGGTACCTAATTTTAACCCCCATTTAACCATAATAAATTTTTCCCTCTTTTGGGTATTTTGGCACTCTCTCCCATTGGAATATTGAGATTTGGACATCATTCAAACATTAGGAAATCAGATGGGCATTTTTCTGAGGTGCGATCTCCATTCGTTAGAACATGCAAATATTCTACTCTTGTTTTGTCTTCTTCTTGATCTGTATAAAATTCTTGTCAATCTATTGTTATTCAACCTAAATATGATTGTTGGGTTCAACAAAATGTGATAGAAATAAGTTAACTATAGTGGATGAGCATATGGACAATCTAGGTCATTTCACCTTAGCCTATCATGCCACCCACAATGAAGAAATAAGGGTGTTTAAGGATTCGGTCTGTAACTCTAATCTATGTTCATTTGCATCAAATTTAGCCTGTTTCTCTATAATGAAATACATAAATATGTCTCTTGCAATGTTTGAAGAAGCTCCTTCTTAGAGGCCAACCAAGAATTCTCAATTGGTAGTCTTCACAGTGTCCTTTTTCAATTCCCCTTCCCTCAAATCTAATCTTAGAAGGTTTCTTTCAAGCCAAAGCCTTCTTCTAGGGTCTTCAATTCAAGTAACTGTTCCAAATTTTTCTTCTAACCAAGCTGTTACTTTGACCTAATCTCAGTCATGCTTCTGAGATAGAGTTCTCAGCAAGGATGGTTTTGTGTTTACCCCCATATTGTTTTGATTAATAAAGGTGGGATAGGCCTGTACCAATGCATAAC
The DNA here is from genome assembly GCF_030272615.1 of Cryptomeria japonica. Taxonomy (NCBI): domain Eukaryota; kingdom Viridiplantae; phylum Streptophyta; class Pinopsida; order Cupressales; family Cupressaceae; genus Cryptomeria; species Cryptomeria japonica. The sequence goes on along the minus strand of NW_026728957.1, from coordinate 230,331 downwards.
CACAAAGTGACACCAAGAGTGGATGAGGGATGCACAACCAACCAAAAAAAACCCTACCAAACACAACAAAAACCCTAACAGGGAGAACAGATAGCCAACACCTAAACTAAAACACCAACATGCAGAAGAAAAAAATTAAAAAAATGTAGGTCCACCAAAACACAAAACATCTCTCTCACACAGGCACCACGTGATGGCCTACTACTTGGGGGTATCCTTGTCCTGCCAATCTTGACACAAACTAAGCACTTTATCAGAAAAAATAATTTTTTCACTTGAACTAATCCAAGAACCATTTACGAGACCAACGCAGAGTCACGGCTAGCCTTAATCATCAATGCACTGGGGCCGGCTCTCGTGGGAAAGGAATCCATGCGCCATCATTCTTTCACCCTTCTCATTTCTATCTCATCATGGATAGCCTATAGGGAGGCATTGTTCTTGCTAGCCACATCTCTGCAAGCATAGTTGACCTCCTCAATTTTGTTTTTAAGGGCCCCCTAGGTTTTATTGACCTCTTCAAGCTCATGCTTGCTACTCGGATTCTTTATCGTAGAGTCCATGTCTATAAAATTTCCACCCACCATTTCCCACTACCCCATAATGTCCACAAGATCATTAGCAATTTTCCAAACTCTATCCCCATCCAACTCATCAACCCATGTGTTGTCCCTAGCCTCAACCTTGGCTGTCGCCTCAAGCCCATTGTTCTTATTCATCGCCACATTCATTTGCATGAAGAGACATTCAATCAACTCTTCCGGAATTTGAGCGTCCTCATGCAGGTGCTTCACAATTTTTTCTACAGTTGAAGTGGTGCTCTTAACGTTGGAATTACTAAGGGAGGTTTAAGGGGGAGGACTAGGGTTTCCTTCAATCTTAGCAAGGGACGAATACGCCCTTAAGCTATCCGAGGAGCCTAAATCCTCCGACGATAGAGACTTAGAGCCAGAATGAACAATCTCATTAACCACATCTTGTTGTATCTGAAACTGGACACCCACATCTTGGTAGTAACAATGCCCCTAAATTTGGAAGTAACAATGCCCCTAAATTTGGCAATTATAGCAGGGTTTTTCCTATTGGGAAACTTAGAACTAGAGTGAGGCATAATCTATTCTACAAAATTAGACGGGGTAACAATAAGGTAAATATTCAGATTTGGATCAGAGGTAGACCCAGCCGCAATGCAAGGGACCCCAATAGAGGGGGACAAAGGCAAGTAGAAACTATACACTCTCCATATACAACCGTCATGGAGAGGGGGTTTGCCCTTTTCCATGGATTTGCAAATAGATTGAGAAAAATAAGACATAATCCAGAAGGGGAAATTCATTCATACCCCATACTGGAGATGATAGCATCGGAAAAGTCTACATATGGAAGCTTCTTTTCTTACCATCCAAGGTGAAGTAATTCATTACCATCAAAGCCACATCCTTCCTAATGCAGAGGAGATCATCCTTGTTGTAGCCACTTTGATGCTTGAAAACTCCCTCTCTCTGTTCAAAAAGCTGATCAAAGTCATCCTCGTAATTCCCTTCGGGATTTTTTGGGAAGGACACATCATCAAGGTCCAACCTTGTCACCTTCCTAGAAGTCCTTGTCAAAACCACAAAAGTAACACTGCCATTGTTCACATTCCTATTGTACCAAGCATTAACAAAATTAAGAGAGAGCTTAGACTCATGGCTAGTCATCCATTCAACATAATTATATAGGTTCCCTTTAATCACCCTATCCCACACCTCCTCATTATTTTTGAATTTGGAGTAATTATCAGGTTCAGTCTAAATCAAATAGCCACCCATAGTTGCAAGATATAAAACCAAGTTGAGGAACTGACAAGCTTGGGGAATATAGTGGTAGGTAGTACCATCAATGATTTTTAAATCTCACCAACTTAACCAACAAGGAAAGTAAATGGCAAGGTGGAAAATTTCAAAAAATCCAACTTTGAGATTATGCATCATTAATTGATGAGTCCTTCAAGATCGTGGGACGAGCGTCCACCGATATTTCATGCAAGTGGATGCATATTTTAAAATTATTAACATGCATGCCCATCCCCACCAACTTATCTTCCACACAGTTGCCTTCCCATCTCATGCCACAAAACCTGATGTCTCCTAGAAAGGGAAGGAGCTCGTGACACTTGGCAATGAGAGAATTAATTTTCCAATCCGGTTTTGTTTCCTTCCTAAGCATCGTGATGGTATTTCTTAAGTCACCTTCAATAGTGGCACACTTAAGTCCCTTTTTCCTGGCCATGATCAACCCATAATAAACAACTGCCACTTTAGCCATATTGTTGCATTGTTTGTGGAATTGTAGATCCCTATAGGTGGTTTTTTATTATGGTAGATTCCTATATCTCTTTTTTCCCAAAAATCCAACGAAACGTGAGTCATGTGAGACACAAACAACACTTTATCATGAAAACGTAAAGTATTAAAAATTGGGGTTATTAAAAAATAATTATTTGACAGCATTCAAAACATATATAGAAGGCCCAAACCTATACGAGTGAGATACACAAATGGCCATAAACATATATAATTTCAAGAAAAGGGCAAGCTAGGAGTGTCAAATTAAAATAGATTTTTTAATATTTCTTGCTTCCCAAAAACCAACGAAATCTAAGCCATGTGAGACCAAAAAAATGATTTTTCATGAAAGTATAAAGTATTCAAAATTGAGGTTACTCTCCCCAACCTGATCGACGAGAGACTTGTCCCTAGAAAGTTTTGTTCATCGAATTTGAGAAGACACAGACCCATCAGTATCTTTACTGAGTAAGCTTTTCTTTTGAGAAGGTGATTAATGACATAAAAGACATCTGAGATCTTATCCGCTGCAACTGGGGATATTATTTCTGAAGACAAACCTAATTCTCCTTCAAAATATTTACGATTACCATTTTCCAAATTAATTTTCATGGCGTCAACAACTTTGTGTGAAGGTTAAGGCAGTGCATTTAACATTTATTCCTTAAAAGTACAACAATGAGTGCCACCAGGTGATAAGTGCTACCAACAGAAAGGTGGATGCCATCTACAATCCTCCTATATGAACATTGTTGACATCATCTATGAAAGCATGGGATAATGGAATGAAGAGCTAAATCCAACAAATATGCAAAAACAAGAAAGCTAGATAATAATTAATTTGACATGTCCCGAGCCAAAGCCAAAGCTAGGTTGATTTCCTCATTAGCTTCAATATGATTGAAGAAAATATAACCTTCAAGAAGTCTACAACCCTTATTCACCAAGGCATCTACCACAGTTTTGACTTCTCTAAAACAATGTGATATAGTTTATGCTTCAAACACTAGTAATAAACTCCAGGACTCGTACTTAATACACCTAATTTTCCAGCTTGGAGCATCTAGCTTTTTAAGTGCAGAGATCATATACATAAAGTCCCCCTCTATGTTAAGATTCCTAACTCTTTATTTGATTGCCAATCTTCTCCCAAACACTAAAGCAAGAGCCTTCGCCCCGTTGTTAACATTATTTTGGGTTTCTTAAATGTGTAGAAAATTTGTATCTCTTAAGCTACCTCGGAAGTCAATTCTAATAGGGGGTAAATTGAGAAAATTAAGGTTGTTAGGCAATTTTTGATATCCCAACCAATGTGCCTTTGGTTGCATTTAGGACACTTGAGGTAAAGGTTAAAAGGGGTGTTTTAATTTTTTTGAGGGGTCGGATGGATGGTTTGTTACAAAGTGAAGGAAGAAAGAAGGATAAAAAGAGGGTTGCATACATTTTTTATAGCTACGTAGCACACTCTTAGAGGTAAACCCTATTAATTTTATTTTGTTGATCTTCAATTTGTTAGTGTTATTAACAATCACGTGGCTATTCAAAATTAATCTAAATACAAGTACTTAATTCTACAATGTTCCAACAACTAAATATATATTCAAATTCGATGAACATCATATATATATATATATTTGGATCAAAATTTCATGATAGTTTACTAGTGTATACATATAGAGAACTTCTTGTAATTAAGAAATTTTTTGTATTACTATATTGTGAAATTAGGAGAAGCTACAAAATAATTTCATTTATCCTAAAGACTAAAATAAGCATCATTAATCATGTTTATATCAATTTACTCGACTTCAAATGCTAAAGACAAAAATATATAGTGCGCATGATTCATCTTAATAGGAATACATGGCATCAAGGTAATTTTTAAGGAAACACGTAACTGTCCCACTTTATAAGTCAAATAAAATTGAAACACGACACATAGTGTAATTCGGCAAAATATTTTTTACCAGATAGGCGGCGGCTAGGAAACGAAAAAGACCCGAGAACAGTGTAATGTCACATTAAACATAATTTAATTTAAATTCTCGATGATGACAAGGTGGAGACGTGAAAAGAAAGGTTTGTTTATGGCATTTTCGGGCTGCTCGCAGACCGATGGATAATGATTATTTAACATGTGTTTATATATCCTCATAATGATTATTTAACATGTTTTTATATAGAGCCATGTACCATGTGCTTGTAACCTCCATCCATCCTCTATATATGCATAGTTATTGTAGGGGCAAATTCAATATAGCTAATTCCTTGTAAGTCTGTCCATACATTCTTCCAATTCTTGCAATCGATGTCGAATCAGGAGCTTCTTCCAATCGATGTCTCGGGGGACGTGGGTGCTAGAATCCTGAGTGTCGATGGAGGAGGAGTACGGGGTCTTATTCCTGTGCAATTGCTCAAATTCTTAGAGAAGCAGTTGCAGGTACAGTTTATAAATTGTATTCTTTAGCTGCACAATTCATATAGTTTTATTTGCACAAATGTATTACTTACTGAAATGCTTCGTTTTTATCAGAAATTGGATGGGGAAGATGCCAGACTAGCAGATTATTTCAATATAATGGCAGGTACCAGCACTGGAGGTCTCATCACCACAATGTTAGCCACTGCAGACCTGAATGACCACAAACACAATCGTCCTTTTAGTACCCAGAAAATTGAAGATTTCTACTTGAAGAATGCGAGTTTGATATTTCCTCAACCAAGGTTAGTAGCAAGTGATTGCAATATTTGTGGTAAAATTCTCTAGCACCAAATATTTGCTGTGTTTACGCAAAACTTCTCGTGTTGTTGGACTTGTAGCAAATGGAATATTTTTCACGGCATTTTTGGTCCCAAATACAATGGCAAACATCTGGTCGATATCTTAGAACAAGAGAAATTTCACGAAAGACGGCTGTGTGATACGGCTACTAACCTGGTGATACCCACCTTCGATATCAAGACGCAGTTTCCTACAATTTTCGCCAGTCATGAGGTATATCATTTTATTTTATAGGATGATCTTGAGTTATGAAGATGAAGAATAGACGAGGATGATTCTTACGATGATATGTGCAGGCGAAAGTAGATCCGCTGAAGAATCCACATCTAATGGACGTATGCCTCTCCACAACTGCAGCTCCTACCTATTTTCCATCTCACCAGTTTACAACAAATTCCAGTGACGGAAAGACCCAAGTTTTTAACTTAGTAGATGGAGGAGTAGCGGCTAATAATCCTGTAATGCCTGCTTGTATTATGAGTAGAGATTTTGATCAGATTTTTATTAGACATCAATAAACTATTATAAGGGTCTCACAACAATTTTCTAATTATGCAGACCTTGATAGCAATGAACTTAGTCACTCGAGCAGTTCATCAGGATACAAGAATAGTCGACAAAAAGGTATTGTATTGTATCGTATTTTGATACTATTTAGAATAAACATCTCATATAAAACGAATGCTTGATGCTGGGAAATATTAATTAGAAGCTCAACTATGTTAACCAGAGGTTGTTATTTACAGGAGCACCTTGACCACTTTATTGTACTTTCTCTTGGAACGGGATTAGAAGAGGGTATTGAATGGGACGCAAAAAAGGCTGCCACATGGGGAAGCTTGAAGTGGATTACTCACGATGGAAGAACGCCTCTCATAGAATCTATCATGAATGCAAGTTCAGACATGGTCAACATTCATACAGCTTTGATGCTCCATCATGTCAAAGAAAACTATCTTAGAATCCAGGTCTTTTTCATAGTTTCCAATAATGTTCCTTGAAACGATAAGGCCTCTAGATCTATAATTCTACAGACCATGTTTCTGCTATAATTTTCTGTATGGTTAACATGTGGGCTTTCATACTGTAGGAATGGCAACTAAAAGGAAGCGAAGCAAAGATGGACCTCAGTACGGACGAGAACCTGAGGAATCTTGTGAAGAAAGGCCAGGAACTATTGGATAAGCCTGTTAGAAGTTTAAATTTGGAGACTGGGCGTCCTGAGACAGTGAAGAACGACTGCACAAACAGGATGGCATTGACTAAGTATCTCCTATAACTCTCTAACTCTTCCTTGTATTTTCAGATCCTAGTTTCCTATCCTTTTGTTCTCACCATAACTATCATTTCCACTTGCCAGAATGGCTGAACGACTCTCCAAGGAGAAGAAGTTGAGGGATAAACGGAGCGCATCTTCTGCACTTTCTATGAATGGCCATAGTGTTGGAATAAACATCTGAACTTCTTTCTTCCATTCCAATCACACCTTACGCTAGAATTTTGTGTATAATTTTTAATTAAAAAACATATCAGGGTGTTGGTGAGCCACACAGCTGATTTGTGTAATGGTAAACACAGCAATTCAAGATTTAGCTGTGTTTTTGCCAACTAATAGATGCCATTTCATTCTGTTTTTTTTTATAGCTAAATTATTATTTTATGTTCTCCAAATATTAATAGCATTGCAGTTGTGGACAACAAGGCAATGTAAGTTTTATATTCGTTCCAAAAGTGCTTGGAGTGGATGCATAAATGTTCCCTACAGCACTTAGTTGGGCCTCTTCAAGGAATTGTCTTATTATTGTATTCTTTACTGATAACACTGTATTCGGGGAATGGTTTGTATTATCGTTGGATTAAAAAATATAGATGTTATTATGATATTTGTTTGGTTTTTAATAGTATTTTTAATTATAGAAGATTTGAAGTCAGTATTATTTGGATGCCTAAAACATTTAATACTTGATCAATCAATTATGATAAGAAATCAAAAATTGAGGGTATCCAGTCTTATCCTTATTATGTTCATTCAACTAGTTTTATAAATAATAGATTCATTTAAAACAATTCAAATTTGAAAAAAATAAATTTTAAATTTCTTATTTTATCCAAATTTTTTAATCAACAGAAAGCTTAAAGTCAACCACTTAACATCAGATCATTCATGTTCAGTCCGCAGTGCAGAGCTATTAAATAGTGATGATTCCCCTCTACCATCTTGGAAACATATTTGTGTGCTTGCAAATTCCTTTCGTAAAATCTCGGAAGCAAAGTGGCGGGAACAGCAATAATGTGGAGAAATATTTCGAGATGAGAATGTTAAGAAAACAGAAATAAATTAAGCTTACAGCAGATTAAACAGAAAATACAAATTGCATAGAGATAACGAATCACATAATGAAGTAGTTGAGGGATAAACACAGCGCATCTTCTGTACTTTCTGTGAATGACCATTCCACTGGCCATGGTGTTGGAATAAACATCTGAACTTCTTTCTTCCATTCCAGTCACACCTTATGCTAGAATTTTTGTGTAGAGCTTTTAATAAAAAAACATTTCAGGGTTTTGGTGAGCCACACAGCTAATGTGTGCTTAAATATTCCTTTCGTAAAATCTGGGAAGCAATGTGGCCGGAGCAGTAATAATGGGGAGAAATATTTCAAGATGAGAATGTTAAGCAAACAAAAAAATTTAAACTTACAGCAGATTAAACAGAAAATACAAATTGCATAGAGATAACGAATCACATAACGAAATTAAAGTATCAATTGTCCCTGCAATGATGTCGGTTATGAATAAAATTTGACAAGGGTAAAGATCACATAAAAAATAATTATACATTCCCTTTAGTGGATTTGCACAAATCATTCCAACTTGACCATTCAAAGAGCAGATGAAAAAAGGTCTTTTTGACACCAATGGTACTCTGAACTGAAGGCCTTTATCATGTCTTGTCAAATTTAGCACTTTCCTAGCTTCTCTTAAAAAAATTATCATCACAAGGGTGACTACCACTCAAATTAATAACAGCCAAGGATCTTTCCAATATATCCTTCACATTTAAAACTAGTAGATATTAGTCCTGTTTTTAAACAATGGTAAATAACGTGTTGGCATGACACTTAAGTCATGGAGCTTCTCTGATAAAAGTTGTTTATGCCTTTCTAAGATCCACAAAGCAATAGTATAGGCTTTTGATTAACAGATCTTTAATTTTTCAATGATTGTTTAATGTATTAACAACTATTAGTGGTTTGAAATTTGAGATTGTCTGCCCTCCTCCAAATAATTTAAATTTATTGAAGCGAGGGAGAATTATAGAAGCCAACCTTCAAAAATCAGTCTCTAATTCTCCTCTAAAACAATGCCAAACCTATATATAAGCTATCTATTAGTTTGCCCCAATCTCCTTGGATTTGAGCTATCTCGAAGTGAAACAAAAAGATAGATCATTGAGCATCTAAAATTATCTTGTTAGAGTCAAGGAACACTGAGAGGGAGGGGGTTAATCAGTGTTATACCAGAAATCAAATTAACAAAATTATTTTTTATTCACCGGTTAGCGATCTATAACAGTAAATAACATAAGCAAGTAATGAATAAACCACAGATCCACAACACCGAAATTTTACATGGAAACCCGGAGAGGAAAAAACATGGTGGGGCTGGAACCCACAATATTCATATACCATGGACAAGAGTACATAAATATTACATAGATGGGGAATGCACTTGCATTCAGGGTCACTGCATAGAGCTCACTACTCAATTAAAATGACCCAGAAGGCTAAAACCTTTAGGGAAGTCTGACTGGCTTATAATTTGATTACAATGAGGAAATACAATTAAAGAACTCTGAAATGGCATCTAACAATGCAAAAATGAGTTCTGGTTAAGCACAATATCTTTGACTATACTCGCTCTGCAATATTCTCTGTTTCTGTCTCAGTCAACTACTGCATCACCTAGGAATCAAATGTGCACATGAAACTACGTTCAATCACACCAAAACAGATCGCCACAATAGGAATACTCTAAAAACCAATAACCAACTCAATCTTATATATCCATTCATATCAAAAATAATCTCCTCCAAATCGGCTTCCAGAAATGTAATGTGTAGTCACATGCCGGCTTGACCGGAGCCAAAAATATAAGTTCAAATCATCAAAAGAGTAATAAAATGATGTTTCTAAATTGGCCCAATCAACAAGAACATGATTAAATGCACCGTAATTACCGGAAAACTTCCAGACCCAAAAGTGCTCTATGCTACCTAAAATATTGGTTAACACATGCTTCCGGATAGGGAGAATTGCAATCACCAGATTGGATTTCCATGAGGACTTGCCATCACTGAATACCCTAAACCAATAATCAAGCATCAAAAATTACCGAATGAGTGTCAATTGCCAACAATATCCCCCTTTGGCATTGATGGCAACACTTGTGAAAAATGACTAAGTGTTGAGCACTGAACACCGGTTCAAAAGAATTAAAATAATCTCTAAGGCTCCCTTTTAGACAAAGAATTCCACTCTCCAATATTGTACATTTTTCATCATCTTTCTCCTCCTTTGACAACAATGCCAAAGATGAGGTGTTGTCCAAAACAGAGATACTTATAAATACTTGAAGATATCAGCATAAGTAGTTTTCAAAAATCCTAGTTGAGTATCTCACCTAGTCTTCAAAATGTCCAAAACTGTGATAAATGCACTAAATACAATGCCATGAATTTTGAACTCTCTCAGATTAGATGGTATAGGATGGGTCATCTCCTTCATACAATCCACCTTATTGTTTAATATGGTGTCCAACCAGGAGGCAATCAAGTTCTGAAGTTCACCTACTTTTCTCAAAATTTTCTCCTTGCCCGCTTGAAGGCTTGAGATTTGATCATTTAGGGCTATAATCTGCCCTTCAATACTTCTGGTTAGAGTTGCATTAGGATCAAAGGACTGAGAAATGCCAGCAAGCTTTCCTTGGCAAACACCTCTTTGCTTATCAATATCTACAATGAACAAGTAAAATTAGGCAAGATTTGTACAATTTTCTGGCTTCTGACAATGTGTCAGAAATAATCTACAGTCTCTCATTTATTCTGACTCTATCATCTTCAATCATTTTCCAGAATATTTGCTTCCTAACATCCTTGAATTTATTCAAAACTTTATGTGTAGTTGTCTTCTCCAAAGAATCAAAATTGCTATTTACACTATTAATCAATTGTAACAATCTACCGGAGGGGCTGTTATTTGAATCTAACTATACATTAGGGTCCACCTTCTGTAAAACATCTATAGACATCAAAGTTAGTCTTTTATCTTCAATTTCTGACTTCACTTGATCTTGGCTAGCTTGGGCTTGTACTGGCAAGCATGAGCTTTTTTACAGGTGACATCTTTCCAAGATCAACAAAACCATCAAGATAAATAGAAATCTGAGGTGGGGTACTTGTAATTGGAGGAGTGAAAATTGCCGAATTAGCTATGCCTTTGCCTTTGTCAACCTTAGCTTCTATTGTCTCAACATCCTTCTTCTCTCCCTTATCCCCTTTATCTATTGCATAGGTGTTGTCATTTGGTACAGTATCAACTTGTTGGATTTTTGGGGCTGCAAAGCTATCCACCACTGAAGGACCATCAAGAGTCTCAACATTAAGTGGAGTAATATCCTAGTCTTCCAGATGATCCTCAAACTGAGTTTCAACCTTTTGACTTCTGAAAACACTTTGCTTCTCTTCCAGATAAAATGACTTGAATGCATCCTTGTATAGTGAGTCATCCTGAATTATCTTTTTCCATATATCCTTTGTTTCTTTCCTCACCTCCTCCACATTTTCGATCATCAATTTTTTAATCCTATTTTTACTTCTAAATTCCTTCTTCTTTGCCTCTTCAATGAGTCTCTTGACTTCATCATGAGTAATGCAAGTATAGACATTTACAAGTTCTCTTTCCTTCATCTCCCTATCAATCTTACTTGTAGTCATTCTTCTTGCATCAATTAGATTATACAAATTTTTGGAATGGTCTTTTTCTAATTCAATCAATGTCTTACTAAAGTTGTGTAAATATAGTACAATTGCTTCTTCAACTTTTCTCTTATCACGTTCATCAAAATTCTCAAAGTATGCTCCAAGATTCTTTAAATTGTCATCCACTATTATTTCATCTATCAACTGATATGTTGATAGTGGAGTAACAATTATGTACTTACCTTATATGTTGCCAGACTCAAGGTCTTTGTCGAGTTGACTTTTGACTTGCCTACCTCTTTTGGATCTTCTGGTAGGAGCAGGATCAGATTTTACTTTCTTGGATTGTTGGGCTCCACTGGTCTATAGCTTCCTCACCACTCTCACAAATTCTCCTTTCTTTTTCACCTTTCCTGCTTCCTCCTCAGATTCAGTTTCCGAGGCTACTAGAGATACTGCAACATAGGTTCTTTTAGGCTTCTGCTTTTTCTTCAATACACCCTTTATGGATGGGCTAGATTTTGCAGGCTGGGCTACCAAAGCAGAAGCAGAATTAGTCTCTTTCTACACATGACTTTCCCTTGCTTTCTTCACCACCTCCCAGGTGAAACCCATCTAAACTACCACTTCCTCTACCATCTTAGTAACTTTTCTTTTTAAGGTAGGAGTAGTGAATTGCATGTGCAAATTGAGGTCTTTCCCTTTGAAAGTACCAAATTTTCCTTCCTTTGGATCCACTAGTTAACTCAATAGATGTTGGGCATATGCCTCAAGTGTAACAGAATCAACTTCATATCCCATGGGCATGATCCATACTACTCCATTTCTTCTATTAGACATTGATCCTTATCGATCATGAAACAAATGCTTTGCTCATATTTTTCAACCACCTCCTTTGGGATCCTTTCTTTGTTCTTCATTGCAGCTTGGAAGGTTTTCAAATATCCCTAGAGAGAAGATATCCTCATTGTTGCATCTCAAACACCCCATAATCCTTCTTTGATATACATAGCTATTGGTCTATCATAGGCCCATTGGACCTTACCTTTTATACTGAGTATCTCATTCAATAAGTACAAGGCTAGACAAATAAGAAGTGTACCATATTTAAATGTGTGCTTTTTGTCTTGTTTGACCTTCTTTAGATTGCTCAATAATTCATTCAGGAGGGCAGTGCACAAGCCATATCTTTTGTCATCCTTAAGCATCTGGTATGAAGAGTAAATAATAGTAACGGAGATAGAGTTGTACCTGTTGGATTAGTAAACCTTGTAAGAGACTACTATTGATGCAAACTTAACATCATTCTCCGGGATATCATTAATGATCATTACCCTGCTGTCGAATTTAGATCCTATGATGGCTATGACTATTTCATTTGACACTTTCCTTAGACTGGGCACATCACCGGTTTTAGCTAGGCTGGTTACACCTCGAATCACCTCTTTGGTAATTTTATGTGGCCTATCAAGCCATATAACTCATTATGTACTACAAGAAACCCTTGTCTTGAAGCACCTTGTATTCTAATTTCAAATTTCCCAAACCATCAGCCAAATACTTGTTGTAAAGATCCAACATACCTATGTTTCCAAGCTCCTCAAGATCGCATTGAATGTAAGCCCTAATGTCTTTGTTGTGGAGAACACCATAAGGCGCAGATGAAAAAACACTTTCTAGATCATCCTCAACTGACTTAAAAGGGTGTTTCTTCAAAACTAGTTGATCCCTATCCCTAATCTCAACCACCAATGGGGTAACGACACCAGAAGTTGAAGTCATTTTAAATGCTAGGGTTTGCAGAAAACTAAAAGCCTGAACAGAAAAATACCTTGCTTCACAAAAGGGCGCGGGAATTCACTTTGGAGTTGCTGAAATTGTTGTTGGAACCACCAAATTTCTTTTCTCTTTTCTTTATTCTACTTTCTTGATCGCATTGTAACAAATGAAACTTCAAAATACACTTTAATCCTTCAAAAACCTAATTTTCCACTGTAATAAATGCAGCCACTGGTTATCATGATTTTCATGAAATCGCATATCGGATCACCAAATCTTCTTAGAAAGTTTTGAATATCATCTACACTCATGATTCAAGCCTTCTGCAATCTTCCAAAATCGATTGCAAACCACCAAAGAGGAGGTTCTTAGAATCTGCATGAAAGGCTCCCCCTAAGGCATAAAGTCCTAGTTACTGGATGAAAATCCTACACCGGATTCAGGTGTAGACCCATTGTCAGTTCTAGATTCATCTTTTCTTACCACATCTTCTCATTCTTCTCCTTGATCTCTTCTACTTTTGCTTTTCCTTTCTTGTCTAAGTTACTCTTATCTACCAAAGCATTGTTCTTACTTTTGCAGTACTTTGCAATGTGACCGATTTTGTTGCATTCTTAGCAAAAAATATTATTTTTCTTAGGTCTAAAGTTAATTTGATTTGGTCTCATACTGCATTTATTAGAGATATGTCCAAACATCCCACAAGCATAGCATCTTTTGTTTTGGAAGTTATTCATTACTACTCTACACACATTTGACTTGTGACCAAAATTATTGCATATGAAACACTGACCGATAAAGGTAGGAACATTATTCATGTTGTTCATTCTATTATTCATCCTACTTCTGCATTGATTTTCCATATGACCAAACTTATTGCAAGTAAAGCATCTACCATTGAATTTATGAGCATTAGGTTGTCTTACCGGAGGATTCTTTCTCTTCTTTTGATCAAGTTTTGCATTGCCTTGTCCAGATCCGGAGGATTCACCTTTCTCAAATCAAAGTCCTCGTATTTCATTTCCATGCCTCTAACTTTCCATCATCTCATCAAGCCTTGCTGAGATAGCTTTGAATTTGTCTTTGTATTCATAAGTTGTAGCAAGTTCATCCCTTAAGGTAGCAATTTGTCTTTCAAGTTCTTGACCATTATTCCTTGATTGTGTTAGCTCAAGCTTCAATTGATCATTCTCATAGGTAAGCCTGCAGCATTCATCTGCTCTTTCTTTCAATGATTGTGCCGTATTTTCTTCATTTTTCTTCTGGTCCTCTATCTCCTTAGTTAGTCTCATTACAATGGATTGCATATCATTCTTCAAGGTAGAATTCTCTCTTTCAAGCTTGTTGACTCCATCTTCTTTATCCTAATATTCCATGATCTGATCTTCTTTCTCCTTTAGCTTGTTCAATAACTCCTTCCTCTTCTCTCTAGAGATGTTTGCTTAATCCTTCAGGTCATTAATGAAATCATCAACAGCATTCAGGTTCTTCTTCAAGGTATAGATCTTATTTCTAGCTGCATCAAGATCTTCAAGTGCTACACTGAGTTGTCTCTAAAAACTAGAATCCATTGAATCAATCTCCTGGAACTTCCTCAAATGGTTAAGCTTCCTCAGAGGTACTAGGCTCTAATACCAATTGTTAGAATCAAGGAACATTGAGAGGGGGGGTGAATCAGTATTTTGTCAAAAATCAAATTCATAAACTTATTCGTTATCCATCGGTTAGCAATGCATAACAGTAAAGAACTTAAGCAAGCAATAAATAACCACAAATCCACAACACTAGAATTTTTACGTGGAAACCTGGAAAGGGAAAAACCATGGTGGGGCTAGAACCCACAATATTCATATACTATGAACAGGAGACATAAGTATTACATAGATGGGGAATGCACTTGCATTTGGGCTCATTGCCTAGATCTCACTTCTCAATTACAATGACCCAAAAGGCTACAACCTTGAGGGAAGTCTCACTGACTTACAATTTCATTACAATGAGGAAATACAATTAAAGAACTTTGAAATGGCATCTAACAATGCAAAAATAAGTTCCAATTAAGCACAAGATCTCTGACTACACTCACTCTACAATATGCTCTATTTCTATCTCAGTCAGCTACCGAATCACCAAGAACATGATTCAATATACCGCAATCACTAGAAAGATTGCGGACCCAAAACTGCTTTGTTCTACCTGAAATACCTATTAAAACATGCTTTCAGATAGGAATAATTGCGACCACTGGATCAAATCTCCATGAAAAGTTGCCATCAATGACAACCCTAAACTAATAATCAAGCATTGAAAATTACGGGATGTGTCAATTGCCAACATATCTCTGTAGATGTTTTTTTCATTACAACACAGCCACCAAATCATTAAACTTTACATGATCCCAAAGATCTGTAGCTCAAAGTTGTACAAAGGAAGATATTGATAGAGAGTGGAAACTATTATTGTATAAACAAAGCACCTCTTCCAAATGCAAAAGGGCATGCATTTCTATACTTTATATGTTGGCAATTGACACTCTATTGGTTAGGTTTCACTATGTTGTCATTGATGGCAACATGATTCTGGGTTCCGTCTTCATATGGTCTACCGACAGACACTTCACAGACTCTACATCAGCACTGGCACTGGCACTAGCAGGATAAAAGATTTCTTTGGTCATCGAAAATGCAGACCGACATGGTCTAGTAAAGGTCATCAGTATTGGAGGCCAACACATCTTGGATCTGGCACGGAAACTTGTTTTAATGTTTATTCATTTATATTATATGGCCGACATGTAATCTAATATTGTATATATCCTTGTTAGCCGACATAAGGCATAAATTTGTATAGGGTATAGGGCAGATTGATTAGATAATTTTGACATGATGATAGGAATATAATGTAATGGACATGGAAATGTAATATGATGTGAAATCATTCTGAGAGACTATGTATGTGAGGAATTCATTGTAAGGGTTATTTTGGTACAAAGGTTTAGGGTTTTGATTGGAACAGACAGAGCATAACCGGAATTGTATTCTGGCATAGAAGATGCAATATTAGCAGTTCACATTTCTCTGGATTGTTGTCTGGAATTTTATGTAATCAGTAAGGCTCCTATTGTGATTGAGCAGTGTCCTCTAGGTTGTAAGCCTTTCTACAAGTGCAGGCCCATCATATATTGTAATATCTCTTTATATGGCTAGTGGATTGATATTGTGGGTCACAAATCCCACCGTGGTTTTTCCTCATTGACATTTTATACGTATAAATATGTGTGTTAGGATTCTCATTAATATGTTTGGCTTATTGGTTGCATTACTTCTTTCAATTATTTTTATACTGGTATACCAGTTAGTGTATGAATTTTTTGTTAAGGCTAAAATATTTTATTCCAGTATAAGACCAATTCACACCCCCCCCCCTCTTAGTGTTATTGATTTCCAACAATTGGTATCAGAGCCTTGTGCCTTAGAGGAAGTTTAACAGCTTGAGGAAGATCCTAAAACCGCAATATTGAATATGGCTTTGGAGAAGCAGCTTGAGATGGCACTTGAAGATTATGATTCTAAAAGTTTGAAGAACTTAAAGCTACAAGATGAGTTGAATTCTGCTAAAGAATTTATTCTTGTCCTACGAAAGATGCTATCATCTATTCAAGCTAGGAAGAAGAAACTTTTGCAAAATCAGGATGATGAAGAGAAAAATGCACTTAAGGAGAAATGTCAGAAATTGAGTCAGGAGAACATGGTTATGAAAAATGAAATGCAAGATATAGCTATGAGGATGTCTAAGAAGATTGAGGATAGAAAGAAAAAGGAAGAAAATCTTGTTGTATCCCTGAAGAACAAATTTGAAGAATGTGGTAGGTTAGTTCATGAAAATGATATGTTGAGAACTGATTTGGTACAATCCCAAAACAATAAGCAAGAGCTTGAGAGACAAATGATAATACTAATAGATTATTTAACTTCTGCAAGTGACTACAAAGAAAAATTCAAGATCAGCTCAGCACAGCTTGATGAGTTAGTGAAGAGACAGAGGCAGATTGGAGATTCTAGTGGACTTGGATTTGAAAAAGGATGGAGTTCCGGTACTCCTAATCAAGATCAAAACCATAAGGCACCGGTAAGGCAATTCAATGCTTATAAATTCAATGGTAGATGTTTTGTTTGCAATAGATTTGGACACATGGCTAGGCAATGTAGAAACAGAGCAAATCATAACCCTAATTCTGCTCCCAATAAATGTTCTAAATGCAATAAAATTGGTCATAAGATAGAAGATTGAAGAATGAATGTAAAATGCTATGCTTGTGGAAAATTTGGACATATGGCTAATCAGTGCAGGTCAACCAATTTCACCAGTTTTAGCAAGGCAATTCAAAAGAAAAATGTTACATGTTATGCATGCAATGAAGTTGGACATATTGCTAAGTTCTACAGAAGCTGAAATCGACTGGTTGGCAATGGAGGATGAAATGAAAAAGAAAAAGAGAAGGTTAATGAAATCTGGCAAGATCATACTCAGAGATGGGTGAGGAAGACTGAAGAGCAATCATCAGATGGGAATGTCTCAATTACCTATCTGACAGAAGAGGTTTCTCCTACACCGGCAGTGAGCTCATCCGGTAACTAAGGTAGATGCCTTAGAGGTAGGAAAAAATTCATGGAAGATGATGCATATGCCCCTCGAGGAGATTCTGGAAGATGTTCCAGATATTGGAAAGGATTATCCGGCATTGATATGTTCAGACCGAGATCCGATATCTTTCATCGGCAGTCATTTACGTAAATGAAAGATTAGGGTTTTCTCTCTATGGATAAAAGGTCGAATACACTTCATTATTATTCACCTAGCATTCAGAGTGATTTTAGAGCAACTTAGTGCAATCAGAGGCAATCAGATTTCTTCTTGAGTGATCACATCGGCGTTTGGAAGGATTTGTTGAAAGTTTTCACCGGCAGCGATCTAAAAGGTATTTTTCTTGAATCATGGAAGTGGGATCATATTCTGTTCCTATTTTTGTTGCAAATCCAACTGTAGTAGAGGTTAAGGACCACCCCGGGCCAATTTTCAAGCAGTATCCACATGTGGCTACCAAGGAAGATTCGGTTGGAGTGTTTTCTCGCATTCCGGAGGGAGTCTTATATGTAGAGGATGTTAGGGAATCCTTCCATTATCATATAGAGGACTTAGGCACTTCAGAGATCAAAGAGATGTATATGAATGAACTCATGGGAGAATCTGGTAAGATCAAACCGGTATATCAGCACATCAAAGAACTAGGGCTCACAGATATTCTGGATATTCCAGAGTTTGAGGATGAAATAATCATATATGTACTAAGAAGAGTACATGGGGAATTCATATGGATGGATAGACCTTATAAAATCACTAAGGAAGCCTTCCAGGCAATTACTAGCTTATCATCAATAAGGCAACATCCGGATAAGAAAGTATCTAACGACTTCGTGAGGAAGATCACCGATGCCACATCAGATAAGAGATTGATGAAGGTGAGCACTATCACTGACACTGACATCAAGATTGGCAGCATGGTTATAGGCTACAAGGCAACTCAGTCTAATCGACTGAATTCAGTTTCCAGTTCATGTATTTTGGCTGCACATAGGATGATGAGAGAAAATGTAAGGTGGATTTTTGTGGCTTGATGCTTGAAGGATTATTGATCAACTTAGGAAAAATTAAAGGTGAGAAGAAGGGCACCTTTCCATATGGAAACTTGTTAGTCTGCTTAATGCTATAATTTTTGAATGATACTCCCAATTCTGGTAGGAAGAAATGGGCTTTTGACATCTCGGTAGGAAGACAACTAAAGAAATCAATTACTGCATTGGGAAGTCTGAGAGATGATAAGGTATGGGGTTACTTTAAAGCGTTTCAAAAATCTATGAGGTCTAGAATAAGAGTACACGAGCATATAGTAGATAAATACTCTAGTGACATATGTTTCATGGTTAAGAAAGATGAGACCCTCATGGAGGCAGTCAAGCCCCAGAAGATTTGGATAGCAGAAATGGTCTATGAGGTAGATGCATTAATTCTTGATGCATATGCAAAAATTCTACTAGATGCAGAAATAGATGAGGCAGAGAAGACCTGTGGAACTGCTCAGCAGAAGAGTCTTGAGGTTGAAACTGAGTTCAACCAAAAGAAAAGGGAAAAACAAGAAGGAAAGGCAAGTTTGTTCATACAGGAGGTTCCAAAGGACATTAAGGCACTCATTAATGTTGTCCTAGAGAAAGGAAGAAAGAGGAAGGATCTAGTAGTTCACATTGAACCTGTGACTACAGATTTTGAGTCTAAAGATAACACGCCATTAGCTTTCAAAAGGGTTGTAAGGAAGAAACTGGAAGAACCTAAAGTGGAAGCAAAGAAACAACTGGTTAGGAAGGTCACCATCAAGTTACCGTCACAAAAGCAGGCACCTAAGGCCACATCAACAGCTACATCTGGTACTGCCAGGAGGAAGAAGAGTGAAATTGATTTGGCACTAGAGACTGGTAGTGTGACTATTATACAACCTATGACTTGTTCTGAAATTGTTGATGAAATTACTAAGGATGGGATGCTGAAAAATGTTAAGTCTTATTATGATACATCAGAAGTTGATAAATAGAGAGAGGTAGAGGAAGCAATTCTATTGTATTTGGATATCTATAAGAAATCATTAATAGAAATAGAAAATCAAATACCGCCAGATTTATATAACATGATAAATGCTAGAAGGTTATCTTCTATGCAAGAAGACAAACACATTAAGATGCAAGAACTTTTAGCTATCTGTGTTGCTATAACTCCAAATGAAATGGATAACACAATTGAGGTTGCAGATAGGAAGGCATTCAATAGAAAACATAGAATAACTAGCCTGATATTAGGAAGGATGAATCAGCTAATAAAAGAAGCACACAAGGCTTGGATAAAATTTTTGGGAGAACACAGAGGATTGTTTACTTCATCGGAGACCAAAACAGACACTGTAGATACACCAGTTGAAGGGAAAGGTAAAGGGATCATGGGTACTCCACCCTTAGTTTTGAAGAATATCAAGATAGTGGAAATTGAGCCACCCGTAAACACAAAGTACAGACAAATACTGAACCACCGATTAATACTGAGAATATTGTACAGGATACTAACATTGAGGACAATTGTCCTCTAGATACTAATATACAGGTTGAGGATATTGTTCCTAGAAAGGAACCAATAGTTGCACAGACTGCACCAAGTGGCGAAGCCACCGGTGCAAGTGAGGAGGTTTTAAAGGATAAATCATCAGAGAAAACAGGGGAATCTGGTAGAGAACCAGTTGCTCGCACATCATTATTGACAATTGAGACTTTATAGTTGAAAAGAAAACCATCACAGAGATGAGTCCCACATAACTAATGATGATGGATTCTCAGAAACTGATGAAGGAGGGATCCACAGACAAGGGGATTATAGATCAATCCATAATTGTTTTGCATAGATTGGTCCCAGAGTGTAAGATTGAAAATGAAGCGAGCCCTTTCGGCAAGCTTAAGGTAATCACTGAGCACATATCAAAAGACTTTCAATCCTTACAACAGATCTCCCACCAGAAAGCACTTGAAAGATTCACTTAGGCTAAGAGAGTCACTTTTGATCAGATCATTGAGAGAGAGAAGAAAAAGATTAAGGAGAAGTTAATTCCAGTTGAAAATTATTTGAAACAGTGTATTAACATTTTCAAGGTATGTTGCAATACTGAAATACTTATAGCAAATGTAGATAAAAAGATAAAAGAGATACATGAGAAAATTGCTAATATTGCTAACTCTTTTGATTGACTAATTTCGCTAAAAACATTTATTCATGGACAACTTTTGACTTTGGAGAACCAAATTTCTTCTCTTGAAAAGGAAAGAGATAAGATCATTCGGAGAGCCAAAAGTCTCAAAGGTTTGGTGAGTGCAAGATTGGATTCACTTTGTGTACATAAGAAGAAATGCATGGATATGTTGGGAAAGCCCACACTGGTAGAAATTAATGAGAAAGAATCACTTGCATATTTACTAAGTGGACTTGTATCTATCTCTGACACATTGAACACTGGCTGGGATACTTATATGGAGTTACTTGAGAAAGCTTATCCAAAAATCTTGAAATTGGTCAAGCTCTGCTAAGACATTTTTGGAGGTATTCAATGTACAGTACTTATTCTTTGACATTGTTTTTACAATTTCTTTTGGGGCATTGATGTCAAAGGGGGAGTAGTATACATGTGAAAAGAATGAAGAGTTGCATACATTAGGGGGAGTTATAGAGATTTTTGAGTACTGGAGTACTTTGCATATTCAGCTCAAGGGGAGCAAGGCAAGATGAAACCGGCGGTTGAAACCATGACCATTTTTCACATCAAAGTGGCGGGAACAACAATAATGGGGAGAAATATTTCGAGATGAGAATGTTAAGAAAACAGAAAAAAATTAAGCTTACAGTAGATTAAACAGAAAATACAAATTGCATAGAGATAACGAATCACATAATGAAGAAGTTGAGGGATAAACAGAGCTCATCTTTTGTACTTTCCGTGAATGACCATTCCAATGGCCATGGTGTTGGAATAAACATCTGAACTTCTTTCTTCCATTCCAGTCACACCTTATGCTAGAATTTTTGTGTAGAGCTTTTAATAAAAAAACATTTCAGGGTGTTGGTGAGCCACACAGCTAATTAGTGTAGCAGCAAACAGCACAATTCATGCCATGTCGCTCTGTCTTCTTTTCAGCTAAATGATAACTTTATGTTCCCAAAATATTAATAACGTTGATTAATTAGAGATTGACCAGCCAATATGGTAAGGTTTATGTTCATTCCAAAAGTGCTTGGAGTGGATGCACAAACGTCCCCTACAGCACTTAGTTGGGCCTCTTCAAAGAATTCTGTCTTATTATTGCATTATTCAGTGACAACATCGTACAAGGGGACTGGTTTGTATCGTCATTGCATTGATTGAATGTGTGACATGATTCTTCCATTTATAATGCTCCTTACAAGCTACTCATGGCATAGATGTTACTATTGTATTTAAAATCATTTTAATAGTTGATCAACCTATCTTGTTCGATTAATTGAAATGAATTATTGTTTGACTTTAGTAATGCTTAGATTTTACTCTATCTCATTTATTTTTATAATATTTAAATTTTTTAATTTTATGGAATCAAAATTAATGAGGATTAAAATTAAGATGAGGCATAATTAGGTAGAATAAAGATTAAGAGCAAAGTTGAAAATAGTTATAATTATAGTTAGAGAGATTAAGTTGGAATCATAATTATTTTATATTTTTAATTAAGATATGATTATAAAAATAATTAATTAGAAAGCATTAAATTAATTTAAGAGCTATTTATTTTTTTGTAACTAAAATTATATAATCTTATTTTAACTATATAAAGATTCAATTTAGGATTGAAAATATATAAAATACAATACATATAATATTTATTACTAATCAAAATTTTAAAAAACTATCAACTAGCTTTAAATATTTCAATTAATCATAATATAACTTGAATTTTAATTAATATTTACTTTAAGTATAAAAACGTTGGATCCTAAAAGGTGAGTGAGTAATGAACCAATCTGTCCTTTGGTTTATGAGAAGCCTCTTATTTCTCAAAATATTGGTCAGTGGGAGGGCAATGAGGTATTTAAAGTGTCATTTTTAGAGGAGCGAGTTTCAAGATATCTCTCATAGCTTCAAAGCAGGGCTCTTATTGGTAAGATCTGGAATTTCTCTCCAAATATTAATAAGCTTTCAAATTGGGGTTAATGATATTTTTTATAACGATAATGGTAATGGATTTTTTATTATGATATTTTCTATTAAGTCTGATCAAGATTGTACTCATAGATGCAAATCTTGGTTTTTTGAGGGTCTTGGCTTGTTTACTCAATCATGGGTACCTAATTTTAACCCCCATTTAACCATAATAAATTTTTCCCTCTTCTGGGTATTTTGGCACTCTCTCCCATCGGAATATTGAGATTTGGACATCATTCAAACATTAGGAAATCAGATGGGAATTTTTCTGAGGTGCGATCTCCATCCGTTAGAACACGCAAATATTCTACTCTTGTTTTGTCTTCTTCTTGATCTATATAAAATTCTTTTCAATCTATTGTTATTAAATCTAAATATGATTGTTGGGTTCAACAAATTGTGATAGAAATAAGTTAACTATAGTGGATGAGCATATGGATAATCTGGGTCATTTCACCTCAGCCTATCACGCCACCCACAATGAAGAAATAAGGGTGTTTAATGATTCGTTCTGTAACTCTAATCTATGTTCATTTGCATCCAATTTAGCCTCTTTCTCTATAATGAAATACATAAATATGTCTCTTGTAATGTTTGAAGAAGCTCCTTCTTAGAGGCCAACCAAGAATTCTCAATTGGTAGTCTTCACAGTGTCCTTTTTCGATTCCCCTTTCCTCAAATCTAATCTCGGAAGGTTTCTTTCAAGCCAAAGCCTTCTTCTAGGGTCTTCAATTCAAGTAACTGTTCCAAATTTTTCTTCTAACCAAGCTGTTACTTTGACCTAATCTCAGTCATGCTTCTGAGATAGAGTTCTCAGCAAGGATGGTTTTCCCCCATATTGTTTTCATTAATAAAGGTGGGATAGGCCTGTACCAATGCATAACCACAAAGCGACACCAAGAGTGGATGAGGGATGCACAACCAACCAAAAAAAACCCTACCAAACACAACAAAAAACCTAGCAGGGAGAACAGACAACCAACACCTAAACTAAAAAACCAACATGTAGAAAAAAAATATTAAAAAAATGTAGGTCCACCAAAACACAAAACATCTCTCGCGCACAGGCACCAAGTGATGGCCTACTACTTGGGGGTATCCTTGTCCTGCCAATCTTGACACAAACTAAGCACTTTATCTGAAAAAATAATTTTTTCACTTGAACTAATCCCAGAACCATTTAGGAGAGCAACGCAGAGTCACGGCTAGCCTTAATCATCAATGCAATGGGGCCGGATCCCATGGGAAAGGAATCCATGTGCCATCACTCTTTCACCCTTGTCATTTCTATCTCATCATGGATAGCCTATAGGGAGGCATTGTCCTTGCTAGCCACATCTCTGCAAGCATAGTTGACCTCCTCAATTTTGTTTTTAAGGCCCCCCTAGGTTTTGTTGACCTCTTCAAGCTCATGCTTGCTACCCGGATTCTTTATCGTAGAGTCCGTGTCAGTAAAATTTCCACCCACCATTTCCCACTACCCCATAATGCCCATAAGATCATTACCAATTTTCCAAACTCTATCCCCATCCAACTCATCAACCCATGTGTTGTCCCTAGCGTCAACCTTGGCTGTCGCCTCAAGCCCATTGTTCTTATTCATGGCCACATTCATTTGCACGAAGAGACATTCAATCAACTCTTCCTAAATTTGAGCGTCCTCATACAGGTGCTTCACAATTTTTTCTACAGTTCAAGTGGTGCTCTTAAGGTTGGAATTACTAAGGAAGGTTTAAGGGGGAGGACTAGGGTTTCCTTCAATATTAGCAAGGGACGAATCCGCCCTTAAGCTATCCGAGGAGCCTAAATCCTCCGAGGATAGAGACTTAAAGCAAGAATGAACAATCCCATTAACCACATCTTGTTGTATCTGAAACTGGACACCCACATCTTGGTAGTAACAATGCCCCTAAATTTGGCTATTATAGCAGGGTTTTTACTATTGGGAAACTTAGAACTAGAGTGAGGCATAATCTACTCTACAAAATTAGACGGGGTAACAATAAGGTAAATATTCAGATTCGGATCAGAGGTAGACCCGTCCGCAATGGAAGGGACCCCAATAGAGGGGGATAAAGGCAAGTAGAAACTATACACACTCCATATACGACCATCGTGGAGAGGGGGTTTGCCCTTTTTCATGGATTTACAAATAGATTGAGAAAAATAGGACATAATCCAAAAGGGGAAATTCATTCATACCCAATACTAGAGATGATAGTATCGGAAAAGTCTACATATGGAAGCTTCTTTTCTTACCGTCCAAGGTGAAGTAATTCATTACCATCAAAGCCACATCCTTCCTAATGTAGAGGAGATCGTCCCTGTTGTAGCCACTTTGTTGCTTGGAAACTCCCTCTCTTCGTTCAAAAAGCTAATCAAAGTCATTCTCGTAATTCCCTTTGGGATTCTTTGGGAAGGACACATCATCAAGGTCCAACCTTGTCACCTTCCTAGAAGTCCTTGTCAAAACCACAAAAGTAACACTGCCATTGTTCACGTTCCTATTGTCCCAAGCATTAACAAAATTAGGAGAGAGCTTAGACTCATGGCTAGTCATCCATTCAACATAGTTATATAGGTTCCCTTTAATCACCCTGTCCCACGCCTCCTCACTATTTTTGAATTTGGAGCAATTGTCAGGTTCAGTCTAAATCAAATAGCCACCCATAGTTGCAAGATATAAAACCAAGTTGAGGAACTGGCAAGCTTGGGGAATATAGTGGTAGGTAGTACCATCAATGATTTTTAAATCTCACCAACTTAACCAACAAGGAAAGGAAATGGCAAGGTGGAAAAGTTCAAAAAATCCAACTTTGAGATTATGCATCATTAATTGATGAGTCCTTCAAGATCATGGCACGAGCCTCCACCGGTATTTCGTGCAAGTGGATGCATATTTTAAAATTATTAACATGCACGCCCATCCCCTACAACTTATCTTCCACACAGTTGCCTTCCCATCTCATGTCACAAAACCTGACGTCTCCCAGAAAGGAAGGAGCTCGTGACACTTGGCAATGAGAGAATTAATTTTCCAATCCGGTTTTGTTTCCTTTCTAAGCATCGTGATGGTATTTCTTAAGTCACCTTCAATAATGGCACACTTAAGTCCCTTTTTCCTGGCCATGATCAACCCATAATAAACAACTGCCACTTTAGCCATATTGTTGCAACTCAATTTTTGAAGTGTTTGTGGAATTGTAGATCCCTATAGGTGGTTTGTTATTATGGTAGATTCCTATATCTCTTTTTTACGAAAAAACCAACGAAACGTGAGTCATGTGAGACACAAACAACACTTTATCACGAAAACGTAAAGTATTAAAATTTGGGGTTATTAAAAAATAATTATTTGGCAGCATTTAAAACATATATAGAAGGCCCAAACCTATATGAGTGGCGGGAACAACAATAATGGGGAGAAATATTTCGAGATGAGAATGTTAAGAAAACAGAAAAAAATTAAGCTTACAGCAGATTAAACAGAAAATACAAATTGCATAGAGATAACGAATCACATAATGAAGAAGTTGAGGGATAAACAGAGCTCATCTTTTGTACTTTCCGTGAATGACCATTCCAATGGCCATCGTGTTGGAATAAACATCTGAACTTCTTTCTTCCATTCCAGTCACACCTTATGCTAGAACTTTTGTGTAGAGCTTTTAATAAAAAAACATTTCAGGGTGTTGGTGAGCCACACAGCTAATTAGTGTAGCAGCAAACAACGCAATTCATGCCATGTCGCTCTATCTTCTTTTCAGCTAAATGATAACTTTATGTTCTCAAAACATTAATTACGTTGAATAATTAGAGATTGACCAGCCAATATTGTAAGGTTTATGTTCATACCAAAAGTGCTTGGAGTGGATGCATAAATGTCCCTTACAGCACTTAGTTGGGCCTCTTCAAAGAATTATGTCTTATTATTGCATTATTCAGTGACAACATTGTACATGGGACTGGTTTGTATCGTCGTTGCATTGAATGTGTGACATGATTCTTCCATTTATAATGCTCCTTACAAGCTACTCATGGCATAGATGTTACTATTGTATTTAAAATCATTTTAATAGTTGATCAGCCTATCTTGTTCGATTAATTGAAATGAATTATTGTTTGACTTTAGTAATGCTTAGATTTTACTCTATCTCATTTATTTTTATAATATTAAATTTTTAATTTTATGGAATCAAAATTAATGAGGATTAAAATTAAGATGAGGCATAATTAGGTAGAATAAAGATTAAGATCAAAGTTGAAAATAGTTCAAATATATTTATAATCTTTTTAGATAATTATAATAAAAAATTATATTTAAGAATAAATTTATTGTTATAATTATAGTTAGAGAGATTAAGTTGGAATCACAATTATATTATATTTTTAATTAAGATATGATTATAAAAATAATTAATTAGAAAGCATTAAATTAATTTAAGAGGGATTTTTTTTTATAACTAAAATTATATAATCTTATTTTAACTATATAATGATTCAATTTAGGATTGAAAATATATAAAATACAATACATATAATATTTATTATTAATCAAAATTTTAAAAAACTATAAACTAGCTTTAAATATTTCAATTAATCATATTATAACTCACCAACTTAACCAACAAGGAAAGTAAATGGCAAGGTGGAAAATTTCAAAAAATCCAACTTTGAGATTATGCATCATTAATTGATGAGTCCTTCAAGATCGTGGGACGAGCGTCCACCGATATTTCATGCAAGTGGATGCATATTTTAAAATTATTAACATGCATGCCCATCCCCACCAACTTATCTTCCACACAGTTGCCTTCCCATCTCATGCCACAAAACCTGACGTCTCCTAGAAAGGGAAGGAGCTCGTGACACTTGGCAATGAGAGAATTAATTTTCTAATCCGGTTTTGTTTCCTTCCTAAGCATCGTGATGGTATTTCTTAAGTCACCTTCAATAGTGGCACACTTAAGTCCCTTTTTCCTGGCCATGATCAACCCATAATAAACAACTGCCACTTTAGCCATATTGTTGCATTGTTTGTGGAATTGTAGATCCCTATAGGTGGTTTTTTATTATGGTAGATTCCTATATCTCTTTTTTCCCAAAAATCCAACGAAACGTGAGTCATGTGAGACACAAACAACACTTTATCATGAAAACGTAAAGTATTAAAAATTGGGGTTATTAAAAAATAATTATTTGACAGCATTCAAAACATATATAGAAGGCCCAAACCTATACGAGTGAGATACACAAATGGCCATAAACATATATAATTTCAAGAAAAGGGCAAGCTAAGAGTGTCAAATTAAAATAGATTTTTTAATATTTCTTGCTTCCCAAAAACCAACGAAATCTAAGCCATGTGAGACCAAAAAAATGATTTTTCATGAAAGTATAAAGTATTAAAAATTGAGGTTACTCTCCCCAACCTGATCGACGAGAGACTTTTCCCTAGAAATTTTTGTTCATCGAATTTGAGAAGACACAGACCCATCAGTATCTTTACTGAGTAAGCTTTTCTTTTGAGAAGGTGATTAATGACATAAAAGACATCTGAGATCTTATCCGCTACAACTGGGGATATTATTTCTGAAGACAAACCTAATTCTCCTTCAAAATATTTACGATTACCATTTTCCAAATTAATTTTCATGGCGTCAACAACTTTGTGTGAAGGTTAAGGCAGTGCATTTAACATTTATTCCTTAAAAGTACAACAATGAGTGCCACCAGGTGATAAGTGCTACCAACAGAAAGGTGGATGCCATCTACAATCCTCCTATATGAACATTGTTGACATCATCTATGAAAGCATGGGATAATGGAATGAAGAGCTAAATCCAACAAATATGCAAAAACAAGAAAGCTAGATAATAATTAATTTGACATGTCCCGAGCCAAAGCCAAAGCTAGGTTGATTTCCTCATTAGCTTCAATATGATTGAAGAAAATATAACCTTCAAGAAGTCTACAACCCTTATTCACCAAGGCATCTACCACGGTTTTGACTTCTCTAAAACAATGTGATATAGTTTATGCTTCAAACACTAGTAATAAACTCCAGGACTCGTACTTAATACACCTAATTTTCCAGCTTGGAGCATCTAGCTTTTTAAGTGCAGAGATCATATACATAAAGTCCCCCTCTATGTTAAGATTCCTAACTCTTTATTTGATTGCCAATCTTCTCCCAAACACTAAAGCAAGAGCCTTCGCCCCGTTGTTAACATTATTTTGGGTTTCTTAAATGTGTAGAAAATTTGTATCTCTTAAGCTACCTCGGAAGTCAATTCTAATAGGGGGTAAATTGAGAAAATTAAGGTTGTTAGGCAATTTTTGATATCCCAACCAATGTGCCTTTGGTTGCATTTAGGACACTTGAGGTAAAGGTTAAAAGGGGTGTTTTAATTTTTTTGAGGGGTCGGATGGATGGTTTGTTACAAAGTGAAGGAAGAAAGAAGGATAAAAAGAGGGTTGCATATCTTTTTTATAGCTACGTAGCACACTCTTAGAGGTAAACCCTATTAATTTTATTTTGTTGATCTTCAATTTGTTAGTGTTATTAACAATCGCGTGGCTATTCAAAATTAATCTAAATACAAGTACTTAATTCTACAATGTTCCAACAACTAAATATATATTCAAATTCGATGAACATCATATATATATATATATTTGGATCAAAATTTCATGATAGTTTACTAGTGTATACATATAGAGAACTTCTTGTAATTAAGAAATTTTTTGTATTACTATATTGTGAAATTAGGAGAAGCTACAAAATAATTTCATTTATCCTAAAGACTAAAATAGGCATCATTAATCATGTTTATATCAATTTACTCGACTTCAAATGCTAAAGACAAAAATATATAGTGCACATGATTCATCTTAATAGGAATACATGGCATCAAGGTAATTTTTAAGGAAACACGTAACTGTCCCACTTTATAAGTCAAATAAAATTGAAACACGACACATAGTGTAATTCGGCAAAATATTTTTTACCAGATAGGCGGCGGCTAGGAAACGAAAAAGACCCGAGAACAGTGTAATGTCACATTAAACATAATTTAATTTAAATTCTCGATGATGACAAGGTGGAGACGTGAAAAGAAAGGTTTGTTTACGGCATTTTCGGGCTGCTCGCAGACCGATGGATAATGATTATTTAACATGTGTTTATATATCCTCATAATGATTATTTAACATGTTTTTATATAGAGCCATGTACCATGTGCTTGTAAGCTCCATCCATTCTCTATATATGCATAGTTATTGTAGGGGCAAATTCAATATAGCTAATTCCTTGTAAGTCTGTCCATACATTCTTCCAATTCTTGCAATCGATGTCGAATCAGGAGCTTCTTCCAATCGATGTCTCGGGGGACGTGGGTGCTAGAATCCTGAGTGTCGATGGAGGAGGAGTACGGGGTCTTATTCCTGTGCAATTGCTCAAATTCTTAGAGAAGCAGTTGCAGGTACAGTTTATAAATTGTATTCTTTAGCTGCACAATTCATATAGTTTTATTTGCACAAATGTATTACTTACTGAAATGCTTCGTTTTTATCAGAAATTGGATGGGGAAGATGCCAGACTAGCAGATTATTTCAATATAATGGCAGGTACCAGCACTGGAGGTCTCATCACCACAATGTTAGCCACTCCAGACCCGAATGACCACAAACACAATCGTCCTTTTAGTACCCAGAAAATTGAAGATTTCTACTTGAAGAATGCGAGTTTGATATTTCCTCAACCAAGGTTAGTAGCAAGTGATTGCAATATTTGTGGTAAAATTCTCTAGCACCAAATATTTGTTGTGTTTACGCAAAACTTCTCGTGTTGTTGGACTTGTAGCAAATGGAATATTTTTCACGGCATTTTTGGTCCCAAATACAATGGCAAACATCTGGTCGATATCTTAGAACAAGAGAAATTTCACGAAAGACGGCTGTGTGATACGGCTACTAACCTGGTGATACCCACCTTCGATATCAAGACGCAGTTTCCTACAATTTTCGCCAGTCATGAGGTATTTCATTTTATTTTATAGGATGATCTTGAGTTATGAAGATGAAGAATAGACGAGGATGATTCTTACGATGATATGTGCAGGCGAAAGTAGATCCGCTGAAGAATCCACATCTAATGGACGTATGCCTCTCCACAACTGCAGCTCCTACCTATTTTCCATCTCACCAGTTTACAACAAATTCCAGTGACGGAAAGACCCAAGTTTTTAACTTAGTAGATGGAGGAGTAGCGGCTAATAATCCTGTAATGCCTGCTTGTATTATGAGTAGAGATTTTGATCAGATTTTTATTTCACATCAATAAACTATTATAAGGGTCTCACAACAATTTTCTAATTATGCAGACCTTGATAGCAATGAACTTAGTCACTCGAGCAGTTCATCAGGATACAAGAATAGTCGACAAAAAGGTATTGTATTGTATCGTATTTTGATACTATTTAGAATAAACATCTCATATAAAACGAATGCTTGATGCTGGGAAATATTAATTAGAAGCTCAACTATGTTAACCAGAGGTTGTTATTTACAGGAGCACCTTGACCACTTTATTGTACTTTCTCTTGGAACGGGATTAGAAGAGGGTATTGAATGGGACGCAAAAAAGGCTGCCACATGGGGAAGCTTGAAGTGGATTACTCACGATGGAAGAACGCCTCTCATAGAATCTATCATGAATGCAAGTTCAGACATGGTC
The DNA here is from genome assembly GCF_030272615.1 of Cryptomeria japonica. NCBI lineage: Eukaryota > Viridiplantae > Streptophyta > Pinopsida > Cupressales > Cupressaceae > Cryptomeria > Cryptomeria japonica. The sequence goes on along the minus strand of NW_026728957.1, from coordinate 198,906 downwards.
AACATTCATACAGCTTTGATGCTCCATCATGTCAAAGAAAACTATCTTAGAATCCAGGTCTTTTTCATAGTTTCCAATAATGTTCCTTGAAACGATAAGGCCTCTAGATCTATAATTCTACAGACCATGTTTCTGCTATAATTTTCTGTATGGTTAACATGTGGGCTTTCATACTGTAGGAATGGCAACTAAAAGGAAGCGAAGCAAAGATGGACCTCAGTACGGACGAGAACCTGAGGAATCTTGTGAAGAAAGGCCAGGAACTATTGGATAAGCCTGTTAGAAGTTTAAATTTGGAGACTGGGCGTCCTGAGACAGTGAAGAACGACTGCACAAACAGGATGGCATTGACTAAGTATCTCCTATAACTCTCTAACTCTTCCTTGTATTTTCAGATCCTAGTTTCCTATCCTTTTGTTCTCACCATAACTATCATTTCCACTTGCCAGAATGGCTGAACGACTCTCCAAGGAGAAGAAGTTGAGGGATAAACGGAGCGCATCTTCTGCACTTTCTATGAATGGCCATAGTGTTGGAATAAACATCTGAACTTCTTTCTTCCATTCCAATCACACCTTACGCTAGAATTTTGTGTATAATTTTTAATTAAAAAACATATCAGGGTGTTGGTGAGCCACACAGCTGATTTGTGTAATGGTAAACACAACAATTCAAGATTTAGCTGTGTTTTTGCCAACTAATAGATGCCATTTCATTCTTTTTTTTTTATAGCTAAATTATTATTTTATGTTCTCCAAATATTAATAGCATTGCAGTTGTGGACAACAAGGCAATGTAAGTTTTATATTCGTTCCAAAAGTGCTTGGAGTGGATGCATAAACGTTCCCTACAGCACTTAGTTGGGCCTCTTCAAGGAATTGTCTTATTATTGTATTCTTTACTGATAACACTGTATTTGGGGAATGGTTTGTATTATCGTTGGATTAAAAAATATAGATGTTATTATGATATTTGTTTGGTTTTTAATAGTATTTTTAATTATAGAAGATTTGAAGTCAGTATTATTTGGATGCCTAAAACATTTAATACTTGATCAATCAATTATGATAAGAAATCAAAAATTGAGGGTATCCAGTCTTATCCTTATTATGTTCATTCAACTAGTTTTATAAATAATAGATTCATTTAAAACAATTCAAATTTGAAAAAAAAAATTTTAAATTTCTTATTTTATCCAAATTTTTTAATCAACAGAAAGCTTAAAGTCAATCACTTAACATCAGATCATTCATGTTCAGTCCGCAGTGGAGAGCTATTAAATAGTGATGATTCCCCTCTACCATCTTGGAAACATATTTGTGTGCTTGCAAATTCCTTTCGTAAAATCTCGGAAGCAAAGTGGCGGGAACAGCAATAATGTGGAGAAATATTTTGAGATGAGAATGTTAAGAAAACAGAAAAAAATTAAGCTTACAGCAGATTAAACAGAAAATACAAATTGCATAGAGATAACGAATCACATAATGAAGTAGTTGAGGGATAAACACAGCGCATCTTCTGTACTTTCTGTGAATGACCATTCCACTGGCCATGGTGTTGGAATAAACATCTGAACTTCTTTCTTCCATTCCAGTCACACCTTATGCTAGAATTTTTGTCTAGAGCTTTTAATAAAAAAACATTTCAGGGTTTTGGTGAGCCACACAGCTAATGTGTGCTTAAATATTCCTTTCGTAAAATCTGGGAAGCAATGTGGCCGGAGCAATAATAATGGGGAGAAATATTTCAAGATGAGAATGTTAAGCAAACAAAAAAATTTAAACTTACAGCAGATTAAACAGAAAATACAAATTGCATAGAGATAACGAATCACATAACGAAATTAAAGTATCAATTGTCCCTGCAATGATGTCGGTTATGAATAAAATTTGACAAGGGTAAAGATCACATAAAAAATAATTATACATTCCCTTTAGTGGATTTGCACAAATCATTCCAACTTGACCATTCAAAGAGCAGATGAAAAAAGGTCTTTTTGACACCAATGGTACTCTGAACTGAAGGCCTTTATCATGTCTTGTCAAATTTAGCACTTTCCTAGCTTCTCTTAAAAAAATTATCATCACAAGGGTGACTACCACTCAAATTAATAACAGCCAAGGATCTTTCCAATATATCCTTCACATTTAAAACTAGTAGATATTAGTCCTGTTTTTAAACAATGGTAAATAACGTGTTGGCATGACACTTAATTCATGGAGCTTCTCTGATAAAAGTTGTTTATGCCTTTCTAAGATCCACAAAGCAATAGTATAGGCTTTTGATTAACAGATCTTTAATTTTTCAATGATTGTTTAATGTATTAACAACTATTAGTGGTTTGAAATTTGAGATTGTCTGCCCTCCTCCAAATAATTTAAATTTATTGAAGCGAGGGAGAATTATAGAAGCCAACCTTCAAAAATCAGTCTCTAATTCTCCTCTAAAACAATGCCAAACCTATATATAAGCTGTCTATTAGTTTGCCCCAATCTCCTTGGATTTGAGCTATCTCGAAGTGAAACAAAAAGATAGATCATTGAGCATCTAAAATTATCTTGTTAGAGTCAAGGAACACTGAGAGGGCGGGGGTTAATCAGTGTTATACCAGAAATCAAATTAACAAAATTATTCTTTATTCACCGGTTAGCGATCTATAACAGTAAATAACATAAGCAAGCAATGAATAAACCACAGATCCACAACACCGAAATTTTACATGGAAACCCGGAGAGGAAAAAACATGGTGGGGCTGGAACCCACAATATTCATATACCATGGACAAGAGTACATAAATATTACATAGATGGGGAATGCACTTGCATTCAGGGTCACTGCATAGAGCTCACTACTCAATTAAAATGACCCAGAAGGCTAAAACCTTTAGGGAAGTCTGACTGGCTTATAATTTGATTAAAATGAGGAAATACAATTAAAGAACTCTGAAATGGCATCTAACAATGCAAAAATGAGTTCTGGTTAAGCACAATATCTTTGACTATACTCGCTCTGCAATATTCTCTGTTTCTGTCTCAGTCAACTACTGCATCACCTAGGAATCAAATGTGCACATGAAACTACGTTCAATCACACCAAAACGGATCACCACAATAGGAATACTCTAAAAACCAATCACCAACTCAATCTTATATATCCGGTCATATCAAAAATAATCTCCTCCAAATCGGCTTCCAGAAATGTAATGTGTAGTCACATGCCGGCTTGACCGGATCCAAAAATATAAGTTCAAATCATCAAAAGAGTAATAAAATGATGTTTCTAAATTGGCCCAATCAACAAGAACATGATTAAATGCACCGTAATTACCGGAAAACTTCCAGACCCAAAAGTGCTCTATGCTACCTAAAATACTGGTTAACACATGCTTCCGGATAGGGAGAATTGCAATCACCAGATTGGATTTCCATGAGGACTTGCCATCACTGAAAACCCTAAACCAATAATCAAGCATCAAAAATTATCGAATGAGTGTCAATTGCCAACAATATCCCCCTTTGGCATTGATGGCAACACGTGTGAAAAATGACTAAGTGTTGAGCACTGAACACCGGTTCAAAAGAATTAAAATAATCTCTAAGGCTCCCTTTTAGACAAAGAATTCCACTCTCCAATATTGTACATTTTTCATCATCTTTCTCCTCCTTTGACAACAATGCCAAAGATGAGGTGTTGTCCAAAACAGAGATACTTATAAATACTTGAAGATATCAGCATAAGTAGTTTTCAAAAATCCTAGCTGAGTATCTCACCTAGTCTTCAAATTGTCCAAAACTGTGATAAATGCACTAAATACAATGCCATGAATTTTGAACTCTCTCAGATTAGATGGTATAGGACGGGTCATCTCCTTCATACAATCCACCTTATTGTTTAATATGGTGTCCAACCAAGAGGAAATCAAGTTCTGAAGTTCACCTACTTTTCTCAAAATTTTCTCCTTGCCCGCTTGAAGGCTTGAGATTTGATCATTTAGGGCTATAATCTGCCCTTCAATACTTCTGGTTAGAGTTGCATTAGGATCAAAGGACTGAGAAATGCCAGCAAGCTTTCCTTGGCAAACACCTCTTTGCTTATCAATATCTACAATGAACAAGTAAAATTAGGCAAGATTTGTACAATTTTCTGGCTTCTGACAATGTGTCAGAAATAATCTACAGTCTCTCATTTATTCTGACTCTATCATCTTCAATCATTTTCCAGAATATTTGCTTCCTAACATCCTTGAATTTATTCAAAACTTTATGTGTAGTTGTCTTCTCCAAAGAATCAAAATTGCTATTTACACTATTAATCAATTGTAACAATCTACCGGAGGGGCTGTTATTTGAATCTAACTATACATTAGGGTCCACCTTCTGTAAAACATCTATAGACATCAAAGTTAGTCTTTTATCTTCAATTTCTGACTTCACTTGATCTTGGCTAGCTTGGGCTTGTACTGGCAAGCATGAGCTTTTTTACAGGTGACATCTTTCCAAGATCAACAAAACCATCAAGATAAATAGAAATCTGAGGCGGGGTACTTGTAATTGGAGGAGTGAAAATTGCCGAATTAGCTATGCCTTTGCCTTTGTCAACCTTAGCTTCTATTGTCTCAACATCCTTCTTCTCTCCCTTATCCCCTTTATCTATTGCATAGGTGTTGTCATTTGGTACAGTATCAACTTGTTGGATTTTCGGGGCTGCAAAGCTATCCACCACTGAAGGACCATCAAGAGTCTCAACATTAAGTGGAGTAATATCCTAGTCTTCCAGATGATCCTCAAACTGAGTTTCAACCTTTTGACTTCTGAAAACACTTTGCTTCTCTTCCAGATAAAATGACTTGAATGCATCCTTGTATAGTGAGTCATCCTGAATTATCTTTTTCCATATATCCTTTGTTTCTTTCCTCACCTCCTCCACATTTTCGATCATCAATTTTTTAATCCTATTTTTACTTCTAAATTCCTTCTTCTTTGCCTCTTCAATGAGTCTCTTGACTTCATCATGAGTAATGCAAGTATAGACATTTACAAGTTCTCTTTCCTTCATCTCCCTATCAATCTTACTTGTAGTCATTCTTCTTGCATCAATTAGATTATACAAATCTTTTGGAATGGTCTTTTTCTAATTCAATCAATGTCTTACTAAAGTTGTGTAAATATAGTACAATTGCTTCTTCAACTTTTCTCTTATCACGTTCATCAAAATTCTCAAAGTATGCTCCAAGATTCTTTAAATTGTCATCCACTATTATTTCATCTATCAACTGATATGTTGATAGTGGAGTAACAATTATGTACTTACCTTATATGTTGCCAGACTCAAGGTCTTTGTCGAGTTGACTTTTGACTTGCCTACCTCTTTTGGATCTTCTGGTAGGAGCAGGATCAGATTTTACTTTCTTGGATTGTTGGGCTCCACTGGTCTATAGCTTCCTCACCGCTCTCACAAATTCTCCTTTCTTTTTCACCTTTCTTGCTTCCTCCTCAGATTCAGTTTCCGAGGCTACTAGAGATACTGCAACATAGGTTCTTTTAGGCTTCTGCTTTTTCTTCAATACACCCTTTATGGATGGGCTAGATTTTGCAGGTTGGGCTACCAAAGCAGGAGCAGAATTAGTCTCTTTCTACACATGACTTTCCCTTGCTTTCTTCACCACCTCCCAGGTGAAACCCATCTAAACTACCACTTCCTCTACCATCTTAGTAACTTTTCTTTTTAAGGTAGGAGTAGTGAATTGCATGTGCAAATTGAGGTCTTTCCCCTTGAAAGTACCAAATTTTCCTTCCTTTGGATCCACTAGTTAACTCAATAGATGTTGGGCATATGCCTCAAGTGTAACAGAATCAACTTCATATCCCATGGGCATGATCCATACTACTCCATTTCTTCTATTAGACATTGATCCTTATCGATCATGAAACAAATGCTTTGCTCATATTTTTCAACCACCTCCTTTGGGATCCTTTCTTTGTTCTTCATTGCAGCTTGGAAGGTTTTCAAATATCCCTAGAGAGAAGATATCCTCATTGTTGCATCTCAAACACCCCATAATCCTTCTTTGATATACATAGCTATTGGTCTATCATAGGCCCATTGGACCTTACCTTTTATACTGAGTATCTCATTCAATAAGTACAAGGCTAGACAAATAAGAAGTGTACCATATTTAAATGTGTGCCGTTTGTCTTGTTTGACCTTCTTTAGATTGCTCAATAATTCATTCAGGAGGGCAGTGCACAAGCCATATCTTTTGTCATCCTTAAGCATCTGGTATGAAGAGTAAATAATAGTAACGGAGATAGAGTTGTACCTGTTGGATTAGTAAACCTTGTAAGAGACTACTATTGATGCAAACTTAACATCATTCTCCGGGATATCATTAATGATCATTACCCTGCTGTCGAATTTAGATCCTATGATGGCTATGACTATTTCATTTGACACTTTCCTTAGACTGGGCACATCACCGGTTTTAGCTAGGCTGGTTACACCTCGAATCACCTCTTTGGTAATTTTATGTGGCCTATCAAGCCATATAACTCATTATGTACTACAAGAAACCCTTGTCTTGAAGCACCTTGTATTCTAATTTCAAATTTCCCAAACCATCAGCCAAATACTTGTTGTAAAGATCCAACATACCTATGTTTCCAAGCTCCTCAAGATCGCATTGAATGTAAGCCCTAATGTCTTTGTTGTGGAGAACACCATAAGGCGCAGATGAAAAAACACTTTCTAGATCATCCTCAACTGACTTAAAAGGGTGTTTCTTCAAAACTAGTTGATCCCTATCCCTAATCTCAACCACCAATGGGGTAACGACACCAGAAGTTGAAGTCATTTTAAATGCTAGGGTTTGCAGAAAACTAAAAGCCTGAACAGAAAAATACCTTGCTTCACAAAAGGGCGCGGGAATTCACTTTGGAGTTGCTGAAATTGTTGTTGGAACCACCAAATTTCTTTTCTCTTTTCTTTATTCTACTTTCTTGATCGCATTGTAACAAATGAAACTTCAAAATACACTTTAATCCTTCAAAAACCTAATTTTCCACTGTAATAAATGCAGCCACTGGTTATCATGATTTTCATGAAATCGCATATCGGATCACCAAATCTTCTTAGAAAGTTTTGAATATCATCTACACTCATGATTCAAGCCTTCTGCAATCTTCCAAAATCGATTGCAAACCACCAAAGAGGAGGTTCTTCGAATCTGCATGAAAGGCTCCCCCTAAGGCATAAAGTCCTAGTTACTGGATGAAAATCCTACACCGGATTCAGGTGTAGACCCATTGTCAGTTCTAGATTCATCTTTTCTTACCACATCTTCTCATTCTTCTCCTTGATCTCTTCTACTTTTGCTTTTCCTTTCTCGTCTAAGTTACTCTTATCTACCAGAGCATTGTTCTTACTTTTGCAGTACTTTGCAATGTGACCGATTTTGTTGCATTCTTAGCAAAAAATATTATTTTTCTTAGGTCTAAAGTTAATTTGATTTGGTCTCATACTGCATTGATTAGAGATATGTCCAAACATCCCACAAGGATAGCATCTTTTGTTTTGGAAGTTATTCATTACTACTCTACACACATTTGACTTGTGACCAAAATTATTGCATATGAAACACTGACCGATAAAGGTAGGAACATTATTCATGTTGTTCATTCTATTATTCATCCTACTTCTGCATTGATTTTCCATATGACCAAACTTATTGAAAGTAAAGCATCTACCATTGAATTTATGAGCATTAGGTTGTCTTACCGGAGGATTCTTTCTCTTCTTTTGATCAGGTTTTGCATTGCCTTGTCCAGATCCGGAGGATTCACCTTTCTCAAATCAAAGTCCTCGTATTTCATTTCCATGCCTCTAACTTTCCATCATCTCATCAAGCCTTGCTGAGATAGCTTTGAATTTGTCTTTGTATTCATAAGTTGTAGCAAGTTCATCCCTTAAGGTAGCAATTTGTCTTTCAAGTTCTTGACCATTATTCCTTGATTGTGTTAGCTCAAGCTTCAATTGATCATTCTCATAGGTAAGCCTGCAGCATTCATCTGCTCTTTCTTTCAATGATTGTGCCGTATTTTCTTCATTTTTCTTCTGGTCCTCTATCTCCTTAGTTAGTCTCATTACAATGGATTGCATATCATTCTTCAAGGTAGAATTCTCTCTTTCAAGCTTGTTGACTCCATCTGCTTTATCCTAATATTCCATGATCTGATCTTCTTTCTCCTTTAGCTTGTTCATTAACTCCTTCCTCTTCTCTCTAGAGATGTTTTCTTAATCCTTCAGGTCATTAATGAAATCATCAACAGCATTCAGGTTCCTCTTCAAGGTATAGATCTTATTTCTAGCTGCATCAAGATCTTCAAGTGCTACACTGAGTTGTCTCTAAAAACTAGAATCCATTGAATCAATCTCCTGGAACTTCCTCAAATGGTTAAGCTTCCTCAGAGGTACTAGGCTCTAATACCAATTGTTAGAATCAAGGAACATTGAGAGGGGGGGTGAATCAGTATTTTGTCAAAAATCAAATTCATAAACTTATTCGTTATCCATCGGTTAGCAATGCATAACAGTAAAGAACTTAAGCAAGCAATAAATAACCACAAATCCACAACACTAGAATTTTTACGTGGAAACCTGGAAAGGGAAAAACCATGGTGGGGCTAGAACCCACAATATTCATATACTATGAACAGGAGACATAAGTATTACATAGATGGGGAATGCACTTGCATTTGGGCTCATTGCCTAGATCTCACTTCTCAATTACAATGACCCAAAAGGCTACAACCTTGAGGGAAGTCTCACTGACTTACAATTTCATTACAATGAGGAAATACAATTAAAGAACTTTGAAATGGCATCTAACAATGCAAAAATAAGTTCCAATTAAGCACAAGATCTCTGACTACACTCACTCTACAATATGCTCTATTTCTATCTCAGTCAGCTACCGAATCACCAAGAACATGATTCAATATACCGCAATCACTAGAAAGATTGCGGACCCAAAACTGCTTTGTTCTACCTGAAATACCTGTTAAAACATGCTTTCAGATAGGAATAATTGCGACCACTGGATCAAATCTCCATGAAAAGTTGCCATCAATGACAACCCTAAACTAATAATCAAGCATTGAAAATTACGGGATGTGTCAATTGCCAACATATCTCTGTAGATGTTTTTTTCATTACAACACAGCCACCAAATCATTAAACTTTACATGATCCCAAAGATCTGTAGCTCAAAGTTGTACAAAGGAAGATATTGATAGAGAGTGGAAACTATTATTGTATAAACAAAGCACCTCTTCCAAATGCAAAAGGGCATGCATTTCTATACTTTATATGTTGGCAATTGACACTCTATTGGTTAGGTTTCACTATGTTGTCATTGATGGCAACATGATTCTGGGTTCCGTCTTCATATGGTCTACCGACAGACACTTCACAGACTCTACATCAGCACTGGCACTGGCACTAGCAGGATAAAAGATTTCTTTGGTCATCGAAAATGCAGACCGACATGGTCTAGTAAAGGTCATCAGTATTGGAGGCCAACACATCTTGGATCTGGCACGGAAACTTGTTTTAATGTTTATTCATTTATATTATATGGCCGACATGTAATCTAATATTGTATATATCCTTGTTAGCCGACATAAGGCATAAATTTGTATAGGGTATAGGGCAGATTGATTAGATAATTTTGACATGATGATAGGAATATAATGTAATGGACATGGAAATGTAATATGATGTGAAATCATTCTGAGAGACTATGTATGTGAGGAATTCATTGTAAGGGTTATTTTGGTACAAAGGTTTAGGGTTTTGATTGGAACAGACAGAGCATAACCGGAACTGTATTCTGGCATAGAAGATGCAATATTAGCAGTTCACATTTCTCTGGATTGTTGTCTGGAATTTTATGTAATCAGTAAGGCTCCTATTGTGATTGAGCAGTGTCCTCTAGGTTGTAATCCTTTCTACAAGTGCAGGCCCATCATATATTGTAATATCTCTTTATATGGCTAGTGGATTGATATTGTGGGTCACAAATCCCACCGTGGTTTTTCCTCATTGACGTTTTATACGTATAAATATGTGTGTTAGGATTCTCATTAATATGTTTGGCTTATTGGTTGCATTACTTCTTTCAATTATTTTTATACTGGTATACCAGTTAGTGTATGAATTTTTTGTTAAGGCTAAAATATTTTATTCCAGTATAAGACCAATTCACACCCCCCCCCCTCTTAGTGTTATTGATTTCCAACAATTGGTATCAGAGCCTTGTGCCTTAGAGGAAGTTTAACAGCTTGAGGAAGATCCTAAAACCGCAATATTGAATATGGCTTTGGAGAAGCAGCTTGAGATGGCACTTGAAGATTATGATTCTAAAAGTTTGAAGAACTTAAAGCTACAAGATGAGTTGAATTCTGCTAAAGAATTTATTCTTGTCCTACGAAAGATGCTATCATCTATTCAAGCTAGGAAGAAGAAACTTTTGCAAAATCAGGATGATGAAGAGAAAAATGCACTTAAGGAGAAATGTCAGAAATTGAGTCAGGAGAACATGGTTATGAAAAATGAAATGCAAGATATAGCTATGAGGATGTCTAAGAAGATCGAGGATAGAAAGAAAAAGGAAGAAAATCTTGTTGTATCCCTGAAGAACAAATTTGAAGAATGTGGTAGGTTAGTTCATGAAAATGATATGTTGAGAACTGATTTGGTACAATCCCAAAACAATAAGCAAGAGCTTGAGAGACAAATGATAATACTAATAGATTATTTAACTTCTGCAAGTGACTACAAAGAAAAATTCAAGATCAGCTCAGCACAGCTTGATGAGTTAGTGAAGAGACAGAGGCAGATTGGAGATTCTAGTGGACTTGGATTTGAAAAAGGATGGAGTTCCGGTACTCCTAATCAAGATCAAAACCATAAGGCACCGGTAAGGCAATTCAATGCTTATAAATTCAATGGTAGATGTTTTGTTTGCAATAGATTTGGACACATGGCTAGGCAATGTAGAAACAGAGCAAATCATAACCCTAATTCTGCTCCCAATAAATGTTCTAAATGCAATAAAATTGGTCATAAGATAGAAGATTGAAGAATGAATGTAAAATGCTATGCTTGTGGAAAATTTGGACATATGGCTAATCAGTGCAGGTCAACCAATTTCACCAGTTTTAGCAAGGCAATTCAAAAGAAAAATGTTACATGTTATGCATGCAATGAAGTTGGACATATTGCTAAGTTCTACAGAAGCTGAAATCGACTGGTTGGCAATGGAGGATGAAATGAAAAAGAAAAAGAGAAGGTTAATGAAATCTGGAAAGATCATACTCAGAGATGGGTGAGGAAGACTGAAGAGCAATCATCAGATGGGAATGTCTCAATTACCTATCTGACAGAAGAGGTTTCTCCTACACCGGCAGTGAGCTCATCCGGTAACTAAGGTAGATGCCTTAGAGGTAGGAAAAAATTCATGGAAGATGATGCATATGCCCCTCGAGGAGATTCTGGAAGATGTTCCAGATATTGGAAAGGATTATCCGGCATTGATATGTTCAGACCGAGATCCGATATCTTTCATCGGGAGTCATTTACGTAAATGAAAGATTAGGGTTTTCTCTCTATGGATAAAAGGTCGAATACACTTCATTATTATTCACCTAGCATTCAGAGCGATTTTAGAGCAACTTAGTGCAATCAGAGGCAATCAGATTTCTTCTTGAGTGATCACATCGGCGTTTGGAAGGATTTGTTGAAAGTTTTCACCGGCAGCGATCTAAAAGGTATTTTTCTTGAATCATGGAAGTGGGATCATATTCTGTTCCTATTTTTGTTGCAAATCCAACTGTAGTAGAGGTTAAGGACCACCCCGGGCCAATTTTCAAGCAGTATCCACATGTGGCTACCAAGGAAGATTCGGTTGGAGTGTTTTCTCGCATTCCGGAGGGAGTCTTATATGTAGAGGATGTTAGGGAATCCTTCCATTATCATATAGAGGACTTAGAAACCTTCAGAGATCAAAGGGATGTATATGAATGAACTCATGGGAGAATCTGGTAAGATCAAACCGGTATATCAGCACATCAAAGAACTAGGGCTCACAGATATTCTGGATATTCCAGAGTTTGAGGATGAAATAATCATATATGTACTAAGAAGAGTACATGGGGAATTCATATGGATGGATAGACCTTATAAAATCACTAAGGAAGCCTTCCAGGCAATTACTAGCTTATCATCAATAAGGCAACATCCGGATAAGAAAGTATCTAACGACTTCGTGAGGAAGATCACCGATGCCACATCAGATAAGAGATTGATGAAGGTGAGCACTATCACTGACACTGACATCAAGATTGGCAGCATGGTTATAGGCTACAAGGTAACTCAGTCTAATCGACTGAATTCAGTTTCCAGTTCATGTATTTTGGCTGCACATAGGATGATGAGAGAAAATGTAAGGTTGGATTTTTGTGGCTTGATGCTTGAAGGATTATTGATCAACTTAGGAAAAATTAAAGGTGAGAAGAAGGGCACCTTTCCATATGGAAACTTGTTAGTCTGCTTAATGCTATAATTTTTGAATGATACTCCCAATTCTGGTAGGAAGAAATGGGCTTTTGACATCTCGGTAGGAAGACAACTAAAGAAATCAATTACTGCATTGGGAAGTCTGAGAGATGATAAGGTATGGGGTTACTTTAAAGCTTTTCAAAAATCTATGAGGTCTAGAATAAGAGTACTCGAGCATATAGTAGATAAATACTCTAGCGACATATGTTTCATGGTTAAGAAAGATGAGACCCTCATGGAGGCAGTCAAGCCCCAGAAGATTTGGATAGCAGAAATGGTCTATGAGGTAGATGCATTAATTCTTGATGCATATGCAAAAATTCTACTAGATGCAGAAATAGATGAGGCAGAGAAGACCTGTGGAACTGCTCAGCAGAAGAGTCTTGAGGTTGAAACTGAGTTCAACCAAAAGAAAAGGGAAAAACAAGAAGGAAAGGCAAGTTTGTTCATACAGGAGGTTCCAAAGGACATTAAGGCACTCATTAATGTTGTCCTAGAGAAAGGAAGAAAGAGGAAGGATCTAGTAGTTCACATTGAACCTGTGACTACAGATTTTGAGTCTAAAGATAACACGCCATTAGCTTTCAAAAGGGTTGTAAGGAAGAAACCGGAAGAACCTAAAGTGGAAGCAAAGAAACAACTGGTTAGGAAGGTCACCATCAAGTTACCGTCACAAAAGCAGGCACCTAAGGCCACATCAACAGCTACATCTGGTACTGCCAGGAGGAAGAAGAGTGAAATTGATTTGGCACTAGAGACTGGTAGTGTGACTATTATACAACCTATGACTTGTTCTGAAATTGTTGATGAAATTACTAAGGATGGGATGCTGAAAAATGTTAAGTCTTATTATGATACATCAGAAGTTGATAAATAGAGAGAGGTAGAGGAAGCAATTCTATTGTATTTGGATATCTATAAGAAATCATTAATAGAAATAGAAAATCAAGTACCGCCAGATTTATATAACATGATAAATGCTAGAAGGTTATCTTCTATGCAAGAAGACAAACACATTAAGATGCAAGAACTTTTAGCTATCTGTGTTGCTATAACTCCAAATGAAATGGATAACACAATTGAGGTTGCAGATAGGAAGGCATTCAATAGTAAACATAGAATAACTAGCCTGATATTAGGAAGGATGAATCAGCTAATAAAAGAAGCACACAAGGCTTGGATAAAATTTTTGGGAGAACACAGAGGATTGTTTACTTCATCGGAGACCAAAACAGACACTGTAGATACACCAGTTGAAGGGAAAGGTAAAGGGATCATGGGTACTCCACCATTAGTTTTGAAGAATATCAAGATAGTGGAAATTGAGCCACCCGTAAACACAAAGTACAGACAAATACTGAAACACCGATTAATACTGAGAATATTGTACAGGATACTAACATTGAGGACAATTGTCCTCTAGATACTAATATACAGGTTGAGGATATTGTTCCTAGAAAGGAACCAATAGTTGCACAGACTGCACCAAGTGGCGAAGCCACCAGTGCAAGTGAGGAGGTTTTAAAGGATAAATCATCAGAGAAAACAGGGGAATCTGGTAGAGAACCAGTTGCTCGCACATCATTATTGACAATTGAGACTTTATAGTTGAAAAGAAAACCATCACAGAGATGAGTCCCACATAACTAATGATGATGGATTCTCAGAAACTGATGAAGGAGGGATCCACAGACAAGGGGATTATAGATCAATCCATAATTGTTTTGCATAGATTGGTCCCAGAGTGTAAGATTGAAAATGAAGCGAGCCCTTTCGGCAAGCTTAAGGTAATCACTGAGCACATATCAAAAGACTTTCAATCCTCACAACAGATCTCCCACCAGAAAGCACTTGAAAGATTCACTTAGGCTAAGAGAGTCACTTTTGATCAGATCATTGAGAGAGAGAAGAAAAAGATTAAGGAGAAGTTAATTCCAGTTGAAAATTATTTGAAACAGTGTATTAACATTTTCAAGGTATGTTGCAATACTGAAATACTTATAGCAAATGTAGATAAAAAGATAAAAGAGATACATGAGAAAATTGCTAATATTGCTAACTCTTTTGATTGACTAATTTCGCTAAAAACATTTATTCATGGACAACTTTTGACTTTGGAGAACCAAATTTCTTCTCTTGAAAAGGAAAGAGATAAGATCATTCGGAGAGCCAAAAGTCTCAAAGGTTTGGTGAGTGCAAGATTGGATTCACTTTGTGTACATAAGAAGAAATGCATGGATATGTTGGGAAAGCCCACACTGGTAGAAATTAATGAGAAAGAATCACTTGCATATTTACTAAGTGGACTTGTATCTATCTCTGACACATTGAACACTGGCTGGGATACTTATATGGAGTTACTTGAGAAAGCTTATCCAAAAATCTTGAAATTGGTCAAGCTCTGCTAAGACATTTTTGGAGGTATTCAATGTACAGTACTTATTCTTTGACATTGTTTTTACAATTTCTTTTGGGGCATTGATGTCAAAGGGGGAGTAGTATACATGTGAAAAGAATGAAGAGTTGCATACATTAGGGGGAGTTATAGAGATTTTTGAGTACTGGAGTACTTTGCATATTCAGCTCAAGGGCAGCAAGGCAAGATGAAACCGGCGGTTGAAACCATGACCATTTTTCACATCAAAGTGGCGGGAACAACAATAATGGGGAGAAATATTTCGAGATGAGAATGTTAAGAAAACAGAAAAAAATTAAGCTTACAGTAGATTAAACAGAAAATACAAATTGCATAGAGATAACGAATCACATAATGAAGAAGTTGAGGGATAAACAGAGCTCATCTTTTGTACTTTCCGTGAATGACCATTCCAATGGCCATGGTGTTGGAATAAACATCTGAACTTCTTTCTTCCATTCCAGTCACACCTTATGCTAGAATTTTTGTGTAGAGCTTTTAATAAAAAAACATTTCAGGGTGTTGGTGAGCCACACAGCTAATTAGTGTAGCAGCAAACAGCACAATTCATGCCATGTCGCTCTGTCTTCTTTTCAGCTAAATGATAACTTTATGTTCCCAAAATATTAATAACGTTGATTAATTAGAGATTGACCAGCCAATATGGTAAGGTTTATGTTCATTCCAAAAGTGCTTGGAGTGGATGCATAAACGTCCCCTACAGCACTTAGTTGGGCCTCTTCAAAGAATTCTGTCTTATTATTGCATTATTCAGTGACAACATCGTACAAGGGGACTGGTTTGTATCGTCATTGCATTGATTGAATGTGTGACATGATTCTTCCATTTATAATGCTCCTTACAAGCTACTCATGGCATAGATGTTACTATTGTATTTAAAATCATTTTAATAGTTGATCAGCCTATCTTGTTCGATTAATTGAAATGAATTATTGTTTGACTTTAGTAATGCTTAGATTTTACTCTATCTCATTTATTTTTATAATATTAAATTTTTTAATTTTATGGAATCAAAATTAATGAGGATTAAAATTAAGATGAGGCATAATTAGGTAGAATAAAGATTAAGATCAAAGTTGAAAATAGTTCAAATATATTTATAATCTTTTTAGATAATTATAATAAAAAATTATATTTAAGAATAAATTTATTGTTATAATTATAGTTAGAGAGATTAAGTTGGAATCACAATTATATTATATTTTTAATTAAGATATGATTATAAAAATAATTAATTAGAAAGCATTAAATTAATTTAAGAGGGATTTTTTTTTATAACTAAAATTATATAATCTTATTTTAACTATATAATGATTCAATTTAGGATTGAAAATATATAAAATACAATACATATAATATTTATTATTAATCAAAATTTTAAAAAACTATAAACTAGCTTTAAATATTTCAATTAATCATATTATAACTTGAATTTTAATTAATATTTACTTTAAGTATAAAAAAGTTGGATCTTAAAAGGTGAGTGAGTAAGGAACCAATCTGTCGTTTGGTTTATGAGAAGCCTCTTATTTCTCAAAATATTGGTCAGTGGGAGGGCAATGAGGTATTTAAAGTGTCATTTTTAGAGGAGCGAGTTTCAAGATATCTCTCATAGCTTCAAAGCAGGGCTCTTATTGGTAAGATCTGGAATTTCTCTCCAAATATTAATAAGCTTTCAAATTGGGGTCAATGAATTTTTTTATAACGATAATGGTAGTGGATTTTTTATTATGATATTTTCTATTAAGTCTGATCAAGATTGTGCTCATAGATGCAAATCTTGGTTTTTTGAGGGTCTTGTCTTGTTTACTCAATCATGGGTACCTAATTTTAACCCCCATTTAACCATAATAAATTTTTCCCTCTTTTGGGTATTTTGGCACTCTCTCCCATTGGAATATTGAGATTTGGACATCATTCAAACATTAGGAAATCAGATGGGCATTTTTCTGAGGTGCGATCTCCATTCGTTAGAACATGCAAATATTCTACTCTTGTTTTGTCTTCTTCTTGATCTGTATAAAATTCTTGTCAATCTATTGTTATTCAACCTAAATATGATTGTTGGGTTCAACAAAATGTGATAGAAATAAGTTAACTATAGTGGATGAGCATATCGACAATCTAGGTCATTTCACCTTAGCCTATCATGCCACCCACAATGAAGAAATAAGGGTGTTTAAGGATTCGGTCTGTAACTCTAATCTATGTTCATTTGCATCAAATTTAGCCTCTTTCTCTATAATGAAATACATAAATATGTCTCTTGCAATGTTTGAAGAAGCTCCTTCTTAGAGGCCAACCAAGAATTCTCAATTGGTAGTCTTCACAGTGTCCTTTTTCAATTCCCCTTCCCTCAAATCTAATCTTAGAAGGTTTCTTTCAAGCCAAAGCCTTCTTCTGGGGTCTTCAATTCAAGTAACTGTTCCAACTTTTTCTTCTAACCAAGCTGTTACTTTGACCTAATCTCAGTCATGCTTCTGAGATAGAGTTCTCAGCAAGGATGGTTTTGTGTTTACCCCCATATTGTTTTGATTAATAAAGGTGGGATAGGCCTGTACCAATGCATAACCACAAAGTGACACCAAGAGTGGATGAGGGATGCACAACCAACCAAAAAAAACCCTACCAAACACAACAAAAACCCTAACAGGGAGAACAGATAGCCAACACCTAAACTAAAAAACCAACATGCAGAAGAAAAAAATTAAAAAAATGTAGGTCCACCAAAACACAAAACATCTCTCTCACACAGGCACCAAGTGATGGCCTACTACTTGGGGGTATCCTTGTCCTGCCAATCTTGACACAAACTAAGCACTTTATCAGAAAAAATAATTTTTTCACTTGAACTAATCCCAGAACCATTTAGGAGACCAACGTAGAGTCAGGGCTAGCCTTAATCATCAACGCACTGGGGCCGGATCTCGTGGGAAAGGAATCCATGCGCCATCATTCTCTCACCCTTCTCATTTCTATCTCATCATGGATAGCCTATAGGGAGGCATTGTTCTTGCTAGCCACATCTCTGCAAGCATAGTTGACCTCCTCAATTTTGTTTTTAAGGGCCCCCTAGGTTTTATTGACCTCTTCAAGCTCATGCTTGCTACTCGGATTCTTTATCGTAGAGTCCATGTCTATAAAATTTCCACCCACCATTTCCCACTACCCCATAATGTCCACAAGATCATTAGCAATTTTCCAAACTCTATCCCCATCCAACTCATCAACCCATGTGTTGTCCCTAGCCTCAACCTTGGCTGTCGCCTCAAGCCCATTGTTCTTATTCATCGCCACATTCATTTGCATGAAGAGACATTCAATCAACTCTTCCGGAATTTGAGCGTCCTCATGCAGGTGCTTCACAATTTTTTCTACAGTTGAAGTGGTGCTCTTAACGTTGGAATTACTAAGGGAGGTTTAAGGGGGAGGACTAGGGTTTCCTTCAATCTTAGCAAGGGACGAATCCGCCCTTAAGCTATCCGAGGAGCCTAAATCCTCCGAGGATAGAGACTTAGAGCCAGAATGAACAATCTCGTTAACCACATCTTGTTGTATCTGAAACTGGACACCCACATCTTGGTAGTAACAATGCCCCTAAATTTGGAAGTAACAATGCCCCTAAATTTGGCAATTATAGCAGGGTTTTTCCTATTGGGAAACTTAGAACTAGAGTGAGGCATAATCTATTCTACAAAATTAGACGGGGTAACAATAAGGTAAATATTCAGATTTGGATCAGAGGTAGACCCAGCCGCAATGGAAGGGACCCCAATAGAGGGGGACAAAGGCAAGTAGAAACTATACACTCTCCATATACAACCGTCGTGGAGAGGGGGTTTGCCCTTTTCCATGGATTTGCAAATAGATTGAGAAAAATAAGACATAACCCAGAAGGGGAAATTCATTCATACCCCATACTGGAGATGATAGCATCGGAAAAGTCTACATATGGAAGCTTCTTTTCTTACCATCCCAGGTGAAGTAATTCATTACCATCAAAGCCACATCCTTCCTAATGCAGAGGAGATCATCCCTGTTGTAGCCACTTTGATGCTTGAAAACTCCCTCTCTCCGTTCAAAAAGCTGATCAAAGTCATCCTCGTAATTCCCTTCGGGATTTTTTGGGAAGGACACATCATCAAGGTCCAACCTTGTCACCTTCCTAGAAGTCCTTGTCAAAACCACAAAAGTAACACTGCCATTGTTCACATTCCTATTGTCCCAAGCATTAACAAAATTAAGAGAGAGCTTAGACTCATGGCTAGTCATCCATTCAACATAATTATATAGGTTCCCTTTAATCACCCTATCCCACACCTCCTCATTATTTTTGAATTTGGAGTAATTATCAGGTTCAGTCTAAATCAAATAGCCACCCATAGTTGCAAGATATAAAACCAAGTTGAGGAACTGACAAGCTTGGGGAATATAGTGGTAGGTAGTACCATCAATGATTTTTAAATCTCACCAACTTAACCAACAAGGAAAGTAAATGGCAAGGTGGAAAATTTCAAAAAATCCAACTTTGAGATTATGCATCATTAATTGATGAGTCCTTCAAGATCGTGGGACGAGCGTCCACCGATATTTCATGCAAGTGGATGCATATTTTAAAATTATTAACATGCATGCCCATCCCCACCAACTTATCTTCCACACAGTTGCCTTCCCATCTCATGCCACAAAACCTGACGTCTCCTAGAAAGGGAAGGAGCTCGTGACACTTGGCAATGAGAGAATTAATTTTCCAATCCGGTTTTGTTTCCTTCCTAAGCATCGTGATGGTATTTCTTAAGTCACCTTCAATAGTGGCACACTTAAGTCCCTTTTTCCTAGCCATGATCAACCCATAATAAACAACTGCCACTTTAGCCATATTGTTGCATTGTTTGTGGAATTGTAGATCCCTATAGGTGGTTTTTTATTATGGTAGATTCCTATATCTCTTTTTTCCCAAAAATCCAACGAAACGTGAGTCATGTGAGACACAAACAACACTTTATCATGAAAACGTAAAGTATTAAAAATTGGGGTTATTAAAAAATAATTATTTGACAGCATTCAAAACATATATAGAAGGCCCAAGCCTATACGAGTGAGATACACAAATGGCCATAAACATATATAATTTCAAGAAAAGGGCAAGCTAAGAGTGTCAAATTAAAATAGATTTTTTAATATTTCTTGCTTCCCAAAAACCAACGAAATCTAAGCCATGTGAGACCAAAAAAATGATTTTTCATGAAAGTATAAAGTATTCAAAATTGAGGTTACTCTCCCCAACCTGATCGACGAGAGACTTGTCCCTAGAAATTTTTGTTCATCGAATTTGAGAAGACACAGACCCATCAGTATCTTTACTGAGTAAGCTTTTCTTTTGAGAAGGTGATTAATGACATAAAAGACATCTGAGATCTTATCCGCTACAACTGGGGATATTATTTCTGAAGACAAACCTAATTCTCCTTCAAAATATTTACGATTACCATTTTCCAAATTAATTTTCATGGCGTCAACAACTTTGTGTGAAGGTTAAGGCAGTGCATTTAACATTTATTCCTTAAAAGTACAACAATGAGTGCCACCAGGTGATAAGTGCTACCAACAGAAAGGTGGATGCCATCTACAATCCTCCTATATGAACATTGTTGACATCATCTATGAAAGCATGGGATAATGGAATGAAGAGCTAAATCCAACAAATATGCAAAAACAAGAAAGCTAGATAATAATTAATTTGACATGTCCCGAGCCAAAGCCAAAGCTAGGTTGATTTCCTCATTAGCTTCAATATGATTGAAGAAAATATAACCTTCAAGAAGTCTACAACCCTTATTCACCAAGGCATCTACCACGGTTTTGACTTCTCTAAAACAATGTGATATAGTTTATGCTTCAAACACTAGTAATAAACTCCAGGACTCGTACTTAATACACCTAATTTTCCAGCTTGGAGCATCTAGCTTTTTAAGTGCAGAGATCATATACATAAAGTCCCCCTCTATGTTAAGATTCCTAACTCTTTATTTGATTGCCAATCTTCTCCCAAACACTAAAGCAAGAGCCTTCGCCCCGTTGTTAACATTATTTTGGGTTTCTTAAATGTGTAGAAAATTTGTATCTCTTAAGCTACCTCGGAAGTCAATTCTAATAGGGGGTAAATTGAGAAAATTAAGGTTGTTAGGCAATTTTTGATATCCCAACCAATGTGCCTTTGGTTGCATTTAGGACACTTGAGGTAAAGGTTAAAAGGGGTGTTTTAATTTTTTTGAGGGGTCGGATGGATGGTTTGTTACAAAGTGAAGGAAGAAAGAAGGATAAAAAGAGGGTTGCATACCTTTTTTATAGCTACGTAGCACACTCTTAGAGGTAAACCCTATTAATTTTATTTTGTTGATCTTCAATTTGTTAGTGTTATTAACAATCGCGTGGCTATTCAAAATTAATCTAAATACAAGTACTTAATTCTACAATGTTCCAACAACTAAATATATATTCAAATTCGATGAACATCATATATATATATATATTTGGATCAAAATTTCATGATAGTTTACTAGTGTATACATATAGAGAACTTCTTGTAAGTAAGAAATTTTTTGTATTACTATATTGTGAAATTAGGAGAAGCTACAAAATAATTTCATTTATCCTAAAGACTAAAATAGGCATCATTAATCATGTTTATATCAATTTACTCGACTTCAAATGCTAAAGACAAAAATATATAGTGCACATGATTCATCTTAATAGGAATACATGGCATCAAGGTAATTTTTAAGGAAACACGTAACTGTCCCACTTTATAAGTCAAATAAAATTGAAACACGACACATAGTGTAATTCGGCAAAATATTTTTTACCAGATAGGCGGCGGCTAGGAAACGAAAAAGACCCGAGAACAGTGTAATGTCACATTAAACATAATTTAATTTAAATTCTCGATGATGACAAGGTGGAGACGTGAAAAGAAAGGTTTGTTTACGGCATTTTCGGGCTGCTCGCAGACCGATGGATAATGATTATTTAACATGTTTTTATATATCCTCATAATGATTATTTAACATGTTTTTATATAGAGCCATGTACCATGTGCTTGTAAGCTCCATCCATTCTCTATATATGCATAGTTATTGTAGGGGCAAATTCAATATAGCTAATTCCTTGTAAGTCTGTCCATACATTCTTCCAATTCTTGCAATCGATGTCGAATCAGGAGCTTCTTCCAATCGATGTCTCGGGGGACGTGGGTGCTAGAATCCTGAGTGTCGATGGAGGAGGAGTACGGGGTCTTATTCCTGTGCAATTGCTCAAATTCTTAGAGAAGCAGTTGCAGGTACAGTTTATAAATTGTATTCTTTAGCTGCACAATTCATATAGTTTTATTTGCACAAATGTATTACTTACTGAAATGCTTCGTTTTTATCAGAAATTGGATGGGGAAGATGCCAGACTAGCAGATTATTTCAATATAATGGCAGGTACCAGCACTGGAGGTCTCATCACCACAATGTTAGCCACTCCAGAACCGAATGACCACAAACACAATCGTCCTTTTAGTACCCAGAAAATTGAAGATTTCTACTTGAAGAATGCGAGTTTGATATTTCCTCAACCAAGGTTAGTAGCAAGTGATTGCAATATTTGTGGTAAAATTCTCTAGCACCAAATATTTGTTGTGTTTACGCAAAACTTCTCGTGTTGTTGGACTTGTAGCAAATGGAATATTTTTCACGGCATTTTTGGTCCCAAATACAATGGCAAACATCTGGTCGATATCTTAGAACAAGAGAAATTTCACGAAAGACGGCTGTGTGATACGGCTACTAACCTGGTGATACCCACCTTCGATATCAAGACGCAGTTTCCTACAATTTTCGCCAGTCATGAGGTATTTCATTTTATTTTATAGGATGATCTTGAGTTATGAAGATGAAGAATAGACGAGGATGATTCTTACGATGATATGTGCAGGCGAAAGTAGATCCGCTGAAGAATCCACATCTAATGGACGTATGCCTCTCCACAACTGCAGCTCCTACCTATTTTCCATCTCACCAGTTTACAACAAATTCCAGTGACGGAAAGACCCAAGTTTTTAACTTAGTAGATGGAGGAGTAGCGGCTAATAATCCTGTAATGCCTGCTTGTATTATGAGTAGAGATTTTGATCAGATTTTTATTTCACATCAATAAACTATTATAAGGGTCTCACAACAATTTTCTAATTATGCAGACCTTGATAGCAATGAACTTAGTCACTCGAGCAGTTCATCAGGATACAAGAATAGTCGACAAAAAGGTATTGTATTGTATCGTATTTTGATACTATTTAGAATAAACATCTCACATAAAACGAATGCTTGATGCTGGGAAATATTAATTAGAAGCTCAACTATGTTAACCAGAGGTTGTTATTTATAGGAGCACCTTGACCACTTTATTGTACTTTCTCTTGGAACGGGATTAGAAGAGGGTATTGAATGGGACGCAAAAAAGGCTGCCACATGGGGAAGCTTGAAGTGGATTACTCACGATGGAAGAACGCCTCTCATAGAATCTATCATGAATGCAAGTTCAGACATGGTCAACATTCATATAGCTTTGATGCTCCATCATGTCAAAGAAAACTATCTTAGAATCCAGGTCTTTTTCATAGTTTCCAATAATGTTCCTTGAAACGATAAGGCCTCTAGATCTATAATTCTACAGACCATGTTTCTGCTATAATTTTCTGTATGGTTAACATGTGGGCTTTCATACTGTAGGAATGGCAACTAAAAGGAAGCGAAGCAAAGATGGACCTCAGTACGGACGAGAACCTGAGGAATCTTGTGAAGAAAGGCCAGGAACTATTGGATAAGCCTGTTAGAAGTTTAAATTTGGAGACTGGGCGTCCTGAGACAGTGAAGAACGACTGCACAAACAGGATGGCATTGACTAAGTATCTCCTATAACTCTCTAACTCTTCCTTGTATTTTCAGATCCTAGTTTCCTATCCTTTTGTTCTCACCATAACTATCATTTCCACTTGCCAGAATGGCTGAACGACTCTCCAAGGAGAAGAAGTTGAGGGATAAACGGAGCGCATCTTCTGCACTTTCTATGAATGGCCATAGTGTTGGAATAAACATCTGAACTTCTTTCTTCCATTCCAATCACACCTTACGCTAGAATTTTGTGTATAATTTTTAATTAAAAAACATATCAGGGTGTTGGTGAGCCACACAGCTGATTTGTGTAATGGTAAACACAGCAATTCAAGATTTAGCTGTGTTTTTGCCAACTAATAGATGCCATTTCATTCTGTTTTTTTTTATAGCTAAATTATTATTTTATGTTCTCCAAATATTAATAGCATTGCAGTTGTGGACAACAAGGCAATGTAAGTTTTATATTCGTTCCAAAAGTGCTTGGAGTGGATGCATAAACGTTCCCTACAGCACTTAGTTGGGCCTCTTCAAGGAATTGTCTTATTATTGTATTCTTTACTGATAACACTGTATTCGGGGAATGGTTTGTATTATCGTTGGATTAAAAAATATAGATGTTATTATGATATTTGTTTGGTTTTTAATAGTATTTTTAATTATAGAAGGTTTGAAGTCAGTATTATTTGGATGCCTAAAACATTTAATACTTGATCAATCAATTATGATAAGAAATCAAAAATTGAGGGTATCCAGTCTTATCCTTATTATGTTCATTCAACTAGTTTTATAAATAATAGATTCATTTAAAACAATTCAAATTTGAAAAAAAAAAATTTTAAATTTCTTATTTTATCCAAATTTTTTAATCAACAGAAACCTTAAAGTCAATCACTTAACATCAGATCATTCATGTTCAGTCCGCAGTGGAGAGCTATTAAATAGTGATGATTCCCCTCTACCATCTTGGAAACATATTTGTGTGCTTGCAAATTCCTTTCGTAAAATCTCGGAAGCAAAGTGGCGGGAACAGCAATAATGTGGAGAAATATTTCGAGATGAGAATGTTAAGAAAACAGAAAAAAATTAAGCTTACAACAGATTAAACAGAAAATACAAATTGCATAGAGATAACGAATCACATAATGAAGTAGTTGAGGGATAAACACAGCGCATCTTCTGTACTTTCTGTGAATGACCATTCCACTGGCCATGGTGTTGGAATAAACATCTGAACTTCTTTCTTCCATTCCAGTCACACCTTATGCTAGAATTTTTGTGTAGAGCTTTTAATAAAAAAACATTTCAGGGTTTTGGTGAGCCACACAGCTAATGTGTGCTTAAATATTCCTTTCGTAAAATCTGGGAAGCAATGTGGCCGGAGCAATAATAATGGGGAGAAATATTTCAAGATGAGAATGTTAAGCAAACAAAAAAATTTAAACTTACAGCAGATTAAACAGAAAATACAAATTGCATAGAGATAACGAATCACATAACGAAATTAAAGTATCAATTGTCCCTGCAATGATGTCGGTTATGAATAAAATTTGACAAGGGTAAAGATCACATAAAAAATAATTATACATTCCCTTTAGTGGATTTGCACAAATCATTCCAACTTGACCATTCAAAGAGCAGATGAAAAAAGGTCTTTTTGACACCAATGGTACTCTGAACTGAAGGCCTTTATCATGTCTTGTCAAATTTAGCACTTTCCTAGCTTCTCTTAAAAAAATTATCATCACAAGGGTGACTACCACTCAAATTAATAACAGCCAAGGATCTTTCCAATATATCCTTCACATTTAAAACTAGTAGATATTAGTCCTGTTTTTAAACAATGGTAAATAACGTGTTGGCATGACACTTAAGTCATGGAGCTTCTCTGATAAAAGTTGTTTATGCCTTTCTAAGATCCACAAAGCAATAGTATAGGCTTTTGATTAACAGATCTTTAATTTTTCAATGATTGTTTAATGTATTAACAACTATTAGTGGTTTGAAATTTGAGATTGTCTGCCCTCCTCCAAATAATTTAAATTTATTGAAGCGAGGGAGAATTATAGAAGCCAACCTTCAAAAATCAGTCTCTAATTCTCCTCTAAAACAATGCCAAACCTATATATAAGTTGTCTATTAGTTTGCCCCAATCTCCTTGGATTTGAGCTATCTCGAAGTGAAACAAAAAGATAGATCATTGAGCATCTAAAATTATCTTGTTAGAGTCAAGGAACACTGAGAGGGCGGGGGTTAATCAGTGTTATACCAGAAATCAAATTAACAAAATTATTCTTTATTCACCGGTTAGCGATCTATAACACTAAATAACATAAGCAAGCAATGAATAAACCACAGATCCACAACACCGAAATTTTACATGGAAACCCGGAGAGGAAAAAACATGGTGGGGCTGGAACCCACAATATTCATATACCATGGACAAGAGTACATAAATATTACATAGATGGGGAATGCACTTGCATTCAGGGTCACTGCATAGAGCTCACTACTCAATTAAAATGACCCAGAAGGCTAAAACCTTTAGGGAAGTCTGACTGGCTTATAATTTGATTACAATGAGGAAATACAATTAAAGAACTCTGAAATGGCATCTAACAATGCAAAAATGAGTTCTGGTTAAGCACAATATCTTTGACTATACTCGCTCTGCAATATTCTCTGTTTCTGTCTCAGTCAACTACTGCATCACCTAAGAATCAAATGTGCACATGAAACTACGTTCAATCACACCAAAACGGATCGCCACAATAGGAATACTCTAAAAACCAATCACCAACTCAATCTTATATATCCGGTCATATCAAAAATAATCTCCTCCAAATCGGCTTCCAGAAATGTAATGTGTAGTCACATGCCGGCTTGACCGGAGCCAAAAATATAAGTTCAAATCATCAAAAGAGTAATAAAATGATGTTTCTAAATTGGCCCAATCAACAAGAACATGATTAAATGCACCGTAATTACCGGAAAACTTCCAGACCCAAAAGTGCTCTATGCTACCTAAAATACTGGTTAACACATGCTTCCGGATAGGGAGAATTGCAATCACCAGATTGGATTTCCATGAGGACTTGCCATCACTGAAAACCCTAAACCAATAATCAAGCATCAAAAATTACCGAATGAGTGTCAATTGCCAACAATATCCCCCTTTGGCATTGATGGCAACACTTGTGAAAAATGACTAAGTGTTGAGCACTGAACACCGGTTCAAAAGAATTAAAATAATCTCTAAGGCTCCCTTTTAGACAAAGAATTCCACTCTCCAATATTGTACATTTTTCATCATCTTTCTCCTCCTTTGACAACAATTCCAAAGATGAGGTGTTGTCCAAAACAGAGATACTTATAAATACTTGAAGATATCAGCATAAGTAGTTTTCAAAAATCCTAGCTGAGTATCTCACCTAGTCTTCAAATTGTCCAAAACTGTGATAAATGCACTAAATACAATGCCATGAATTTTGAACTCTCTCAGATTAGATGGTATAGGACGGGTCATCTCCTTCATACAATCCACCTTATTGTTTAATATGGTGTCCAACCAGGAGGCAATCAAGTTCTGAAGTTCACCTACTTTTCTCAAAATTTTCTCCTTGCCCGCTTGAAGGCTTGAGATTTGATCATTTAGGGCTATAATCTGCCCTTCAATACTTCTGGTTAGAGTTGCATTAGGATCAAAGGACTGAGAAATGCCAGCAAGCTTTCCTTGGCAAACACCTCTTTGCTTATCAATATCTACAATGAACAAGTAAAATTAGGCAAGATTTGTACAATTTTCTGGCTTCTGACAATGTGTCAGAAATAATCTACAGTCTCTCATTTATTCTGACTCTATCATCTTCAATCATTTTCCAGAATATTTGCTTCCTAACATCCTTGAATTTATTCAAAACTTTATGTGTAGTTGTCTTCTCCAAAGAATCAAAATTGCTATTTACACTATTAATCAATTGTAACAATCTACCGGAGGGGCTGTTATTTGAATCTAACTATACATTAGGGTCCACCTTCTGTAAAACATCTATAGACATCAAAGTTAGTCTTTTATCTTCAATTTCTGACTTCACTTGATCTTGGCTAGCTTGGGCTTGTACTGGCAAGCATGAGCTTTTTTACAGGTGACATCTTTCCAAGATCAACAAAACCATCAAGATAAATAGAAATCTGAGGTAGGGTACTTGTAATTGGAGGAGTGAAAATTGCCAAATTAGCTATGCCTTTGCCTTTGTCAACCTTAGCTTCTATTGTCTCAACATCCTTCTTCTCTCCCTTATCCCCTTTATCTATTGCATAGGTGTTGTCATTTGGTACAGTATCAACTTGTTGGAGTTTCGGGGCTGCAAAGCTATCCACCACTGAAGGACCATCAAGAGTCTCAACATTAAGTGGAGTAATATCCTAGTCTTCCAGATGATCCTCAAACTGAGTTTCAACCTTTTGACTTCTGAAAACACTTTGCTTCTCTTCCAGATAAAATGACTTGAATGCATCCTTGTATAGTGAGTCATCCTGAATTATCTTTTTCCATATATCCTTTGTTTCTTTCCTCACCACCTCCACATTTTCGATCATCAATTTTTTAATCCTATTTTTACTTCTAAATTCCTTCTTCTTTGCCTCTTCAATGAGTCTCTTGACTTCATCATGAGTAATGCAAGTATAGACATTTACAAGTTCTCTTTCCTTCATCTCCCTATCAATCTTACTTGTAGTCATTCTTCTTGCATCAATTAGATTATACAAATTTTTGGAATGGTCTTTTTCTAATTCAATCAATGTCTTACTAAAGTTGTGTAAATATAGTACAATTGCTTCTTCAACTTTTCTCTTATCACGTTCATCAAAATTCTCAAAGTATGCTCCAAGATTCTTTAAATTGTCATCCACTATTATTTCATCTATCAACTGATATGTTGATAGTGGAGTAACAATTATGTACTTACCTTATATGTTGCCAGACTCAAGGTCTTTGTCGAGTTGACTTTTGACTTGCCTACCTCTTTTGGATCTTCTGGTAGGAGCAGGATCAGATTTTACTTTCTTGGATTGTTGGGCTCCACTGGTCTATAGCTTCCTCACCACTCTCACAAATTCTCCTTTCTTTTTCACCTTTCCTGCTTCCTCCTCAGATTCAGTTTCTGAGGCTACTAGAGATACTGCAACATAGGTTCTTTTAGGCTTCTGCTTTTTCTTCAATACACCCTTTATGGATGGGCTAGATTTTGCAGGCTGGGCTACCAAAGCAGAAGCAGAATTAGTCTCTTTCTACACATGACTTTCCCTTGCTTTCTTCACCACCTCCCAGGTGAAACCCATCTAAACTACCACTTCCTCTACCATCTTAGTAACTTTTCTTTTTAAGGTAGGAGTAGTGAATTGCATGTGCAAATTGAGGTCTTTCCCTTTGAAAGTACCAAATTTTCCTTCCTTTGGATCCACTAGTTAACTCAATAGATGTTGGGCATATGCCTCAAGTGTAACAGAATCAACTTCATATCCCATGGGCATGATCCATACTACTCCATTTCTTCTATTAGACATTGATCCTTATCGATCATGAAACAAATGCTTTGCTCATATTTTTCAACCACCTCCTTTGGGATCCTTTCTTTGTTCTTCATTGCAGCTTGGAAGGTTTTCAAATATCCCTAGAGAGAAGATATCCTCATTGTTGCATCTCAAACACCCCATAATCCTTCTTTGATATACATAGCTATTGGTCTATCATAGGCCCATTGGACCTTACCTTTTATACTGAGTATCTCATTCAATAAGTACAAGGCTAGACAAATAAGAAGTGTACCATATTTAAATGTGTGCTTTTTGTCTTGTTTGACCTTCTTTAGATTGCTCAATAATTCATTCAGGAGGGCAGTGCACAAGCCATATCTTTTGTCATCCTTAAGCATCTGGTATGAAGAGTAAATAATAGTAACGGAGATAGAGTTGTACCTGTTGGATTAGTAAACCTTTTAAGAGACTACTATTGATGCAAACTTAACATCATTCTCCGGGATATCATTAATGATCATTACCCTGTTGTCGAATTTAGATCCTATGATGGCTATGACTATTTCATTTGACACTTTCCTTAGACTGGGCACATCACCGGTTTTAGCTAGGCTGGTTACACCTCGAATCACCTCTTTGGTAATTTTATGTGGCCTATCAAGCCATATAACTCATTATGTACTACAAGAAACCCTTGTCTTGAAGCACCTTGTATTCTAATTTCAAATTTCCCAAACCATCAGCCAAATACTTGTTGTAAAGATCCAACATACCTATGTTTCCAAGCTCCTCAAGATCGCATTGAATGTAAGCCCTAATGTCTTTGTTGTGGAGAACACCATAAGGCGCAGATGAAAAAACACTTTCTAGATCATCCTCAACTGACTTAAAAGGGTGTTTCTTCAAAACTAGTTGATCCCTATCCCTAATCTCAACCACCAATGGGGTAACAACACCAGAAGTTGAAGTCATTTTAAATGCTAGGGTTTGCAGAAAACTAAAAGCCTGAACAGAAAAATACCTTGCTTCACAAAAGGGCGCGGGAATTCACTTTGGAGTTGCTGAAATTGTTGTTGGAACCACCAAATTTCTTTTCTCTTTTCTTTATTCTACTTTCTTGATCGCATTGTAACAAATGAAACTTCAAAATACACTTTAATCCTTCAAAAACCTAATTTTCCACTGTAATAAATGCAGCCACTGGTTATCATGATTTTCATGAAATCGCATATCGGATCACCAAATCTTCTTAGAAAGTTTTGAATATCATCTACACTCATGATTCAAGCCTTCTGCAATCTTCCAAAATCGATTGCAAACCACCAAAGAGGAGGTTCTTAGAATCTGCATGAAAGGCTCCCCCTAAGGCATAAAGTCCTAGTTACTGGATGAAAATCCTACACCGGATTCAGGTGTAGACCCATTGTCAGTTCTAGATTCATCTTTTCTTACCACATCTTCTCATTCTTCTCCTTGATCTCTTCTACTTTTGCTTTTCCTTTCTTGTCTAAGTTACTCTTATCTACCAAAGCATTGTTCTTACTTTTGGAGTACTTTGCAATGTGACCGATTTTGTTGCATTCTTAGCAAAAAATATTATATTTCTTAGGTCTAAAGTGAATTTGATTTGGTCTCATACTGCATTGATTAGAGATATGTCCAAACATCCCACAAGCATAGCATCTTTTGTTTTGGAAGTTATTCATTACTACTCTACACACATTTGACTTGTGACCAAAATTATTGCATATGAAACACTGACCGATAAAGGTAGGAACATTATTCATGTTGTTCATTCTATTATTCATCCTACTTCTGCATTGATTTTCCATATGACCAAACTTATTTCAAGTAAAGCATCTACCATTGAATTTATGAGCATTAGGTTGTCTTACCGGAGGATTCTTTCTCTTCTTTTGATCAGGTTTTGCATTGCCTTGTCCAGATCCGGAGGATTCACCTTTCTCAAATCAAAGTCCTTGTATTTCATTTCCATGCCTCTAACTTTCCATCATCTCATCAAGCCTTGCTGAGATAGCTTTGAATTTGTCTTTGTATTCATAAGTTGTAGCAAGTTCATCCCTTAAGGTAGCAATTTGTCTTTCAAGTTCTTGACCATTATTCCTTGATTGTGTTAGCTCAAGCTTCAATTGATCATTCTCATAGGTAAGCCTGCAGCATTCATCTGCTCTTTCTTTCAATGATTGTGCCGTATTTTCTTCATTTTTCTTCTGGTCCTCTATCTCCTTAGTTAGTCTCATTACAATGGATTGCATATCATTCTTCAAGGTAGAATTCTCTCTTTCAAGCTTGTTGACTCCATCTTCTTTATCCTAATATTCCATGATCTGATCTTCTTTCTCCTTTAGCTTGTTCATTAACTCCTTCCTCTTCTCTCTAGAGATGTTTGCTTAATCCTTCAGGTCATTAATGAAATCATCAACAGCATTCAGGTTCTTCTTCAAGGTATAGATCTTATTTCTAGCTGCATCAAGATCTTCAAGTGCTACACTGAGTTGTCTCTAAAAACTAGAATCCATTGAATCAATCTCCTAGAACTTCCTCAAATGGTTAAGCTTCCTCAGAGGTACTAGGCTCTAATACCAATTGTTAGAATCAAGGAACATTGAGAGGGGGGGTGAATCAGTATTTTGTCAAAAATCAAATTCATAAACTTATTCGTTATCCATCGGTTAGCAATGCATAACAGTAAAGAACTTAAGCAAGCAATAAATAACCACAAATCCACAACACTAGAATTTTTACGTGGAAACCTGGAAAGGGAAAAACCATGGTGGGGCTAGAACCCACAATATTCATATACTATGAACAGGAGACATAAGTATTACATAGATGGGGAATGCACTTGCATTTGGGCTCATTGCCTAGATCTCACTTCTCAATTACAATGACCCAAAAGGCTACAACCTTGAGGGAAGTCTCACTGACTTACAATTTCATTACAATGAGGAAATACAATTAAAGAACTTTGAAATGGCATCTAACAATGCAAAAATAAGTTCCAATTAAGCACAAGATCTCTGACTACACTCACTCTACAATATGCTCTATTTCTATCTCAGTCAGCTACCGAATCACCAAGAACATGATTCAATATACCGCAATCACTAGAAAGATTGCGGACCCAAAACTGCTTTGTTCTACCTGAAATACCTGTTAAAACATGCTTTCAGATAGGAATAATTGCGACCACTGGATCAAATCTCCATGAAAAGTTGCCATCAATGACAACACTAAACTAATAATCAAGCATTGAAAATTACGGGATGTGTCAATTGCCAACATATCTCTGTAGATGTTTTTTTCATTACAACACAGCCACCAAATCATTAAACTTTACATGATCCCAAAGATCTATAGCTCAAAGTTGTACAAAGGAAGATATTGATAGAGAGTGGAAACTATTATTGTATAAACAAAGCACCTCTTCCAAATGCAAAAGGGCATGCATTTCTATACTTTATATGTTGGCAATTGACACTCTATTGGTTAGGTTTCACTATGTTGTCATTGATGGCAACATGATTCTGGGTTCCGTCTTCATATGGTCTACCGACAGACACTTCACAGACTCTACATCAGCACTGGCACTGGCACTAGCAGGATAAAAGATTTCTTTGGTCATCGAAAATGCAGACCAACATGGTCTAGTAAAGGTCATCAGTATTGGAGGCCAACACATCTTGGATCTGGCACGGAAACTTGTTTTAATGTTTATTCATTTATATTATATGGCCGACATGTAATCTAATATTGTATATATCCTTGTAAGCCGACATAAGGCATAAATTTGTATAGGGTATAGGGCAGATTGATTAGATAATTTTGACATGATGATAGGAATATAATGTAATGGACATGGAAATGTAATATGATGTGAAATCATTCTGAGAGACTATGTATGTGAGGAATTCATTGTAAGGGTTATTTTGGTACAAAGGTTTAGGGTTTTGATTGGAACAGACAGAGCATAACCGGAACTGTATTCTGGCATAGAAGATGCAATATTAGCAGTTCACATTTCTCTGGATTGTTGTCTGGAATTTTATGTAATCAGTAAGGCTCCTATTGTGATTGAGCAGTGTCCTCTAGGTTGTAAGCCTTTCTACAAGTGCAGGCCCATCATATATTGTAATATCTCTTTATATGGCTAGTGGATTGATATTGTGGGTCACAAATCCCACCGTGGTTTTTCCTCATTGACGTTTTATACGTATAAATATGTGTGTTAGGATTCTCATTAATATGTTTGGCTTATTGGTTGCATTACTTCTTTCAATTATTTTTATACTGGTATACCAGTTAGTGTATGAATTTTTTGTTAAGGCTAAAATATTTTATTCCAGTATAAGACCAATTCACACCCCCCCCCCTCTTAGTGTTATTGATTTCCAACAATTGGTATCAGAGCCTTGTGCCTTAGAGGAAGTTTAACAGCTTGAGGAAGATCCTAAAACCGCAATATTGAATATGGCTTTGGAGAAGCAGCTTGAGATGGCACTTGAAGATTATGATTCTAAAAGTTTGAAGAACTTAAAGCTACAAGATGAGTTGAATTCTGCTAAAGAATTTATTCTTGTCCTACGAAAGATGCTATCATCTATTCAAGCTAGGAAGAAGAAACTTTTGCAAAATCAGGATGATGAAGAGAAAAATGCACTTAAGGAGAAATGTCAGAAATTGAGTTAGGAGAACATGGTTATGAAAAATGAAATGCAAGATATAGCTATGAGGATGTCTAAGAAGATCGAGGATAGAAAGAAAAAGGAAGAAAATCTTGTTGTATCCCTGAAGAACAAATTTGAAGAATGTGGTAGGTTAGTTCATGAAAATGATATGTTGAGAACTGATTTGGTACAATCCCAAAACAATAAGCAAGAGCTTGAGAGACAAATGATAATACTAATAGATTATTTAACTTCTGCAAGTGACTACAAAGAAAAATTCAAGATCAGCTCAGCACAGTTTGATGAGTTAGTGAAGAGACAGAGGCAGATTGGAGATTCTAGTGGACTTGGATTTGAAAAAGGATGGAGTTCCGGTACTCCTAATCAAGATCAAAACCATAAGGCACCGGTAAGGCAATTCAATGCTTATAAATTCAATGGTAGATGTTTTGTTTGCAATAGATTTGGACACATGGCTAGGCAATGTAGAAACAGAGCAAATCATAACCCTAATTCTACTCCCAATAAATGTTCTAAATGCAATAAAATTGGTCATAAGATAGAAGATTGAAGAATGAATGTAAAATGCTATGCTTGTGGAAAATTTGGACATATGGCTAATCAGTGCAGGTCAACCAATTTCACCAGTTTTAGCAAGGCAATTCAAAAGAAAAATGTTACATGTTATGCATGCAATGAAGTTGGACATATTGCTAAGTTCTACAGAAGCTGAAATCGACTGGTTGGCAATGGAGGATGAAATGAAAAAGAAAAAGAGAAGGTTAATGAAATCTGGCAAGATCATACTCAGAGATGGGTGAGGAAGACTGAAGAGCAATCATCAGATGGGAATGTCTCAATTACCTATCTGACAGAAGAGGTTTCTCCTACACCGGCAGTGAGCTCATCCGGTAACTAAGGTAGATGCCTTAGAGGTAGGAAAAAATTCATGGAAGATGATGCATATGCCCCTCGAGGAGATTCTGGAAGATGTTCCAGATATTGGAAAGGATTATCCGGCATTGATATGTTCAGACCGAGATCCGATATCTTTCATCGGCAGTCATTTACGTAAATGAAAGATTAGGGTTTTCTCTCTATGGATAAAAGGTCGAATACACTTCATTATTATTCACCTAGCATTCAGAGCGATTTTAGAGCAACTTAGTGCAATCAGAGGCAATCAGATTTCTTCTTGAGTGATCACATCGGCGTTTGGAAGGATTTGTTGAAATTTTTCACCGGCAGCGATCTAAAAGGTATTTTTCTTGAATCATGGAAGTGGGATCATATTCTGTTCCTATTTTTGTTGCAAATCCAACTGTAGTAGAGGTTAAGGACCACCCCAGGCCAATTTTCAAGCAGTATCCACATGTGGCTACCAAGGAAGATTCGGTTGGAGTGTTTTCTCGCATTCCGGAGGGAGTCTTATATGTAGAGGATGTTAGGGAATCCTTCCATTATCATATAGAGGACTTAGGCACTTCAGAGATCAAAGAGATGTATATGAATGAACTCATGGGAGAATCTGGTAAGATCAAACCGGTATATCAGCACATCAAAGAACTAGGGCTCACAGATATTCTGGATATTCCAGAGTTTGAGGATGAAATAATCATATATGTACTAAGAAGAGTACATGGGGAATTCATATGGATGGATAGACCTTATAAAATCACTAAGGAAGCCTTCCAGGCAATTACTAGCTTATCATCAATAAGGCAACATCCGGATAAGAAAGTATCTAACGACTTCGTGAGGAAGATCACCGATGCCACATCAGATAAGAGATTGATGAAGGTGAGCACTATCACTGACACTGACATCAAGATTGGCAGCATGGTTATAGGCTACAAGGTAACTCAGTCTAATCGACTGAATTCAGTTTCCAGTTCATGTATTTTGGCTGCACATAGGATGATGAGAGAAAATGTAAGGTTGGATTTTTGTGGCTTGATGCTTGAAGGATTATTGATCAACTTAGGAAAAATTAAAGGTGAGAAGAAGGGCACCTTTCCATATGGAAACTTGTTAGTCTGCTTAATGCTATAATTTTTGAATGATACTCCCAATTCTGGTAGGAAGAAATGGGCTTTTGACATCTCGGTAGGAAGACAACTAAAGAAATCAATTACTGCATTGGGAAGTCTGAGAGATGATAAGGTATGGGGTTACTTTAAAGCTTTTCAAAAATCTATGAGGTCTAGAATAAGAGTACTCGAGCATATAGTAGATAAATACTCTAGCGACATATGTTTCATGGTTAAGAAAGATGAGACCCTCATGGAGGCAGTCAAGCCCCAGAAGATTTGGATAGCAGAAATGGTCTATGAGGTAGATGCATTAATTCTTGATGCATATGCAAAAATTCTACTAGATGCAGAAATAGATGAGGCAGAGAAGACCTGTGGAACTGCTCAGCAGAAGAGTCTTGAGGTTGAAACTGAGTTCAACCAAAAGAAAAGGGAAAAACAAGAAGGAAAGGCAAGTTTGTTCATACAGGAGGTTCCAAAGGACATTAAGGCACTCATTAATGTTGTCCTAGAGAAAGGAAGAAAGAGGAAGGATCTAGTAGTTCACATTGAACCTGTGACTACAGATTTTGAGTCTAAAGATAACACGCCATTAGCTTTCAAAAGGGTTGTAAGGAAGAAACCGGAAGAACCTAAAGTGGAAGCAAAGAAACAACTGGTTAGGAAGGTCACCATCAAGTTACCGTCACAAAAGCAGGCACCTAAGGCCACATCAACAGCTACATCTGGTACTGCCAGGAGGAAGAAGAGTGAAATTGATTTGGCACTAGAGACTGGTAGTGTGACTATTATACAACCTATGACTTGTTCTGAAATTGTTGATGAAATTACTAAGGATGGGATGCTGAAAAATGTTAAGTCTTATTATGATACATCAGAAGTTGATAAATAGAGAGAGGTAGAGGAAGCAATTCTATTGTATTTGGATATCTATAAGAAATCATTAATAGAAATAGAAAATCAAATACCGCCAGATTTATATAACATGATAAATGCTAGAAGGTTATCTTCTATGCAAGAAGACAAACACATTAAGATGCAAGAACTTTTAGCTATCTGTGTTGCTATAACTCCAAATGAAATGGATAACACAATTGAGGTTGCAGATAGGAAGGCATTCAATAGAAAACATAGAATAACTAGCCTGATATTAGGAAGGATGAATCAGCTAATAAAAGAAGCACACAAGGCTTGGATAAAATTTTTGGGAGAACACAGAGGATTGTTTACTTCATCGGAGACCAAAACAGACACTGTAGATACACCAGTTGAAGGGAAAGGTAAAGGGATCATGGGTACTCCACCCTTAGTTTTGAAGAATATCAAGATAGTGGAAATTGAGCCACCCGTAAACACAAAGTACAGACAAATACTGAAACACCGATTAATACTGAGAATATTGTACAGGATACTAACATTGAGGACAATTGTCCTCTAGATACTAATATACAGGTTGAGGATATTGTTCCTAGAAAGGAACCAATAGTTGCACAGACTGCACCAAGTGGCGAAGCCACCGGTGCAAGTGAGGAGGTTTTAAAGGATAAATCATCAGAGAAAACAGGGGAATCTGGTAGAGAACCAGTTGCTCGCACATCATTATTGACAATTGAGACTTTATAGTTGAAAAGAAAACCATCACAGAGATGAGTCCCACATAACTAATGATGATGGATTCTCAGAAACTGATGAAGGAGGGATCCACAGACAAGGGGATTATAGATCAATCCATAATTGTTTTGCATAGATTGGTCCCAGAGTGTAAGATTGAAAATGAAGCGAGCCCTTTCGGCAAGCTTAAGGTAATCACTGAGCACATATCAAAAGACTTTCAATCCTTACAACAGATCTCCCACCAGAAAGCACTTGAAAGATTCACTTAGGCTAAGAGAGTCACTTTTGATCAGATCATTGAGAGAGAGAAGAAAAAGATTAAGGAGAAGTTAATTCCAGTTGAAAATTATTTGAAACAGTGTATTAACATTTTCAAGGTATGTTGCAATACTGAAATACTTATAGCAAATGTAGATAAAAAGATAAAAGAGATACATGAGAAAATTGCTAATATTGCTAACTCTTTTGATTGACTAATTTCGCTAAAAACATTTATTCATGGACAACTTTTGACTTTGGAGAACCAAATTTCTTCTCTTGAAAAGGAAAGAGATAAGATCATTCGGAGAGCCAAAAGTCTCAAAGGTTTGGTGAGTCCAAGATTGGATTCACTTTGTGTACATAAGAAGAAATGCATGGATATGTTGGGAAAGCCCACACTGGTAGAAATTAATGAGAAAGAATCACTTGCATATTTACTAAGTGGACTTGTATCTATCTCTGACACATTGAACACTGGTTGGGATACTTATATGGAGTTACTTGAGAAAGCTTATCCAAAAATCTTGAAATTGGTCAAGCTCTGGTAAGACATTTTTGGAGGTATTCAATGTACAGTACTTATTCTTTGACATTGTTTTTACAATTTCTTTTGGGGCATTGATGTCAAAGGGGGAGTAGTATACATGTGAAAAGAATGAAGAGTTGCATACATTAGGGGGAGTTATAGAGATTTTCGAGTACTGGAGTACTTTGCATATTCCGCTCAAGGGGAGCAAGGCAAGATGAAACCGGCGGTTGAAACCATGACCATTTTTCACATCAAAGTGGCGGGAACAACAATAATGGGGAGAAATATTTCGAGATGAGAATGTTAAGAAAACAGAAAAAAATTAAGCTTACAGTAGATTAAACAGAAAATACAAATTGCATAGAGATAACGAATCACATAATGAAGAAGTTGAGGGATAAACAGAGCTCATCTTTTGTACTTTCCGTGAATGACCATTCCAATGGCCATGGTGTTGGAATAAACATCTGAACTTCTTTCTTCCATTCCAGTCACATCTTATGCTAGAATTTTTGTGTAGAGCTTTTAATAAAAAAACATTTCAGGGTAATGGTGAGCCACACAGCTAATTAGTGTAGCAGCAAACAGCACAATTCATGCCATGTCGCTCTGTCTTCTTTTCAGCTAAATGATAACTTTATGTTCCCAAAATATTAATAACGTTGATTAATTAGAGATTGACCAGCCAATATGGTAAGGTTTATGTTCATTCCAAAAGTGCTTGGAGTGGATGCATAAACGTCCCCTACAGCACTTAGTTGGGCCTCTTCAAAGAATTCTGTCTTATTATTGCATTATTCAGTGACAACATCGTACAAGGGGACTGGTTTGTATCGTCATTGCATTGATTGAATGTGTGACATGATTCTTCCATTTATAATGCTCCTTACAAGCTACTCATGGCATAGATGTTACTATTGTATTTAAAATCATTTTAATAGTTGATCAACCTATCTTGTTCGATTAATTGAAATGAATTATTGTTTGACTTTAGTAATGCTTAGATTTTACTCTATCTCATTTATTTTTATAATATTTAAATTTTTTAATTTTATGGAATCAAAATTAATGAGGATTAAAATTAAGATGAGGCATAATTAGGTAGAATAAAGATTAAGCGCAAAGTTGAAAATAGTTCAAATATATTTATAATCTTTTTAGATAATTATAATAAAATATTATATTTAAGAATAAATTTATTGTTATAATTATAGTTAGAGAGATTAAGTTGGAATCATAATTATTTTATATTTTTAATTAAGATATGATTATAAAAATAATTAATTAGAAAGCATTAAATTAATTTAAGAGCTATTTATTTTTTTGTAACTAAAATTATATAATCTTATTTTAACTATATAAAGATTCAATTTAGGATTGAAAATATATAAAATACAATACATATAATATTTATTACTAATCAAAATTTAAAAAAACTATCAACTAGCTTTAAATATTTCAATTAATCATAATATAACTTGAATTTTAATTAATATTTACTTTAAGTATAAAAACGTTGGATCCTAAAAGGTGAGTGAGTAATGAACCAATCTGTCCTTTGGTTTATGAGAAGCCTCTTATTTCTCAAAATATTGGTCAGTGGGAGGGCAATGAGGTATTTAAAGTGTCATTTTTAGAGGAGCGAGTTTCAAGATATCTCTCATAGCTTCAAAGCAGGGCTCTTATTGGTAAGATCTGGAATTTCTCTCCAAATATTAATAAGCTTTCAAATTGGGGTTAATGATATTTTTTATAACGATAATGGTAATGGATTTTTTATTATGATATTTTCTATTAAGTCTGATCAAGATTGTACTCATAGATGCAAATCTTGGTTTTTTGAGGGTCTTGGCTTGTTTACTCAATCATGGGTACCTAATTTTAACCCCCATTTAACCATAATAAATTTTTCCCTCTTCTGGGTATTTTGGCACTCTCTCCCATCAGAATATTGAGATTTGGACATCATTCAAACATTAGGAAATCAGATGGGAATTTTTCTGAGGTGCGATCTCCATCCGTTAGAACACGCAAATATTCTACTCTTGTTTTGTCTTCTTCTTGATCTATATAAAATTCTTTTCAATCTATTGTTATTAAATCTAAATATGATTGTTGGGTTCAACAAATTGTGATAGAAATAAGTTAACTATAGTGGATGAGCATATGGATAATCTGGGTCATTTCACCTCAGCCTATCACGCCACCCACAATGAAGAAATAAGGGTGTTTAATGATTCGTTCTGTAACTCTAATCTATGTTCATTTGCATCAAATTTAGCCTCTTTCTCTATAATGAAATACATAAATATGTCTCTTGTAATGTTTGAAGAAGCTCCTTCTTAGAGGCCAACCAAGAATTCTCAATTGGTAGTCTTCACAGTGTCCTTTTTCGATTCCCCTTTCCTCAAATCTAATCTCGGAAGGTTTCTTTCAAGCCAAAGCCTTCTTCTAGGGTCTTCAATTCAAGTAACTGTTCCAAATTTTTCTTCTAACCAAGCTGTTACTTTGACCTAATCTCAGTCATGCTTCTGAGATAGAGTTCTCAGCAAGGATGGTTTTCCCCCATATTGTTTTCATTAATAAAGGTGGGATAGGCCTGTACCAATGCATAACCACAAAGCGACACCAAGAGTGGATGAGGGATGCACAACCAACCAAAAAAAACCCTACCAAACACAACAAAAAACCTAGCAGGGAGAACAGACAACCAACACCTAAACTAAAAAACCAACATGTAGAAAAAAAATATTAAAAAAATGTAGGTCCACCAAAACACAAAACATCTCTCGCGCACAGGCACCAAGTGATGGCCTACTACTTGGGGGTATCCTTGTCCTGCCAATCTTGACACAAACTAAGCACTTTATCTGAAAAAATAATTTTTTCACTTGAACTAATCCCAGAACCATTTAGGAGAGCAACGCAGAGTCACGGCTAGCCTTAATCATCAATGCAATGGGGCCGGATCCCATGGGAAAGGAATCCATGTGCCATCACTCTTTCACCCTTGTCATTTCTATCTCATCATGGATAGCCTATAGGGAGGCATTGTCCTTGCTAGCCACATCTCTGCAAGCATAGTTGACCTCCTCAATTTTGTTTTTAAGGCCCCCCTAGGTTTTGTTGACCTCTTCAAGCTCATGCTTGCTACCCGGATTCTTTATCGTAGAGTCCGTGTCAGTAAAATTTCCACCCACCATTTCCCACTACCCCATAATGCCCATAAGATCATTACCAATTTTCCAAACTCTATCCCCATCCAACTCATCAACCCATGTGTTGTCCCTAGCGTCAACCTTGGTTGTCGCCTCAAGCCCATTGTTCTTATTCATGGCCACATTCATTTGCACGAAGAGACATTCAATCAACTCTTCCCAAATTTGAGCGTCCTCATGCAGGTGCTTCACAATTTTTTCTACAGTTCAAGTGGTGCTCTTAAGGTTGGAATTACTAAGGAAGGTTTAAGGGGGAGGACTAGGGTTTCCTTCAATATTAGCAAGGGACGAATCCGCCCTTAAGCTATCCGAGGAGCCTAAATCCTCCGAGGATAGAGACTTAAAGCAAGAATGAACAATCCCATTAACCACATCTTGTTGTATCTGAAACTGGACACCCACATCTTGGTAGTAACAATGCCCCTAAATTTGGCTATTATAGCAGGGTTTTTACTATTGGGAAACTTAGAACTAGAGTGAGGCACAATCTACTCTACAAAATTAGAGGGGGTAACAATAAGGTAAATATTCAGATTCGGATCAGAGGTAGACCCGTCCGCAATGGAAGGGACCCCAATAGAGGGGGATAAAGGCAAGTAGAAACTATACACACTCCATATACGACCATCGTGGAGAGGGGGTTTGCCCTTTTTCATGGATTTACAAATAGATTGAGAAAAATAGGACATAATCCAAAAGGGGAAATTCATTCATACCCAATACTAGAGATGATAGTATCGGAAAAGTCTACATATGGAGGCTTCTTTTCTTACCGTCCAAGGTGAAGTAATTCATTACCATCAAAGCCACATCCTTCCTAATGTAGAGGAGATCGTCCCTGTTGTAGCCACTTTGTTGCTTGGAAACTCCCTCTCTTCGTTCAAAAAGCTAATCAAAGTCATTCTCGTAATTCCCTTTGGGATTCTTTGGGAAGGACACATCATCAAGGTCCAACCTTGTCACCTTCCTAGAAGTCCTTGTCAAAACCACAAAAGTAACACTGCCATTGTTCACGTTCCTATTGTCCCAAGCATTAACAAAATTAGGAGAGAGCTTAGACTCATGGCTAGTCATCCATTCAACATAGTTATATAGGTTCCCTTTAATCACCCTGTCCCACGCCTCCTCACTATTTTTGAATTTGGAGCAATTGTCAGGTTCAGTCTAAATCAAATAGCCACCCATAGTTGCAAGATATAAAACCAAGTTGAGGAACTGGCAAGCTTGGGGAATATAGTGGTAGGTAGTACCATCAATGATTTTTAAATCTCACCAACTTAACCAACAAGGAAAGGAAATGGCAAGGTGGAAAAGTTCAAAAAATCCAACTTTGAGATTATGCATCATTAATTGATGAGTCCTTCAAGATCATGGCACGAGCCTCCACCGGTATTTCGTGCAAGTGGATGCATATTTTAAAATTATTAACATGCACGCCCATCCCCTACAACTTATCTTCCACACAGTTGCCTTCCCATCTCATGTCACAAAACCTGACGTCTCCCAGAAAGGAAGGAGCTCGTGACACTTGGCAATGAGAGAATTAATTTTCCAATCCGGTTTTGTTTCCTTTCTAAGCATCGTGATGGTATTTCTTAAGTCACCTTCAATAATGGCACACTTAAGTCCCTTTTTCCTGGCCATGATCAACCCATAATAAACAACTGCCACTTTAGCCATATTGTTGCAACTCAATTTTTGAAGTGTTTGTGGAATTGTAGATCCCTATAGGTGGTTTGTTATTATGGTAGATTCCTATATCTCTTTTTTACGAAAAAACCAACGAAACGTGAGTCATGTGAGACACAAACAACACTTTATCACGAAAACGTAAAGTATTAAAATTT
Source organism: Cryptomeria japonica (assembly GCF_030272615.1). Lineage (NCBI taxonomy): Eukaryota > Viridiplantae > Streptophyta > Pinopsida > Cupressales > Cupressaceae > Cryptomeria > Cryptomeria japonica. The sequence continues at coordinate 155,193 of NW_026728957.1, read as the reverse complement.
GGGGTTATTAAAAAATAATTATTTGGCAGCATTTAAAACATATATAGAAGGCCCAAACCTATATGAGTGGCGGGAACAACAATAATGGGGAGAAATATTTCGAGATGAGAATGTTAAGAAAACAGAGAAAAATTAAGCTTACAGCAGATTAAACAGAAAATACAAATTGCATAGAGATAACGAATCACATAATGAAGAAGTTGAGGGATAAACAGAGCTCATCTTTTGTACTTTCCGTGAATGACCATTCCAATGGCCATGGTGTTGGAATAAACATCTGAACTTCTTTCTTCCATTCCAGTCACACCTTATGCTAGAACTTTTGTGTAGAGCTTTTAATAAAAAAACATTTCAGGGTGTTGGTGAGCCACACAGCTAATTAGTGTAGCAGCAAACAACGCAATTCATGCCATGTCGCTCTGTCTTCTTTTCAGCTAAATGATAACTTTATGTTCTCAAAACATTAATTACGTTGAATAATTAGAGATTGACCAGCCAATATTGTAAGGTTTATGTTCATACCAAAAGTGCTTGGAGTGGATGCATAAACGTCCCTTACAACACTTAGTTGGGCCTCTTCAAAGAATTCTGTCTTATTATTGCATTATTCAGTGACAACATTGTACATGGGACTGGTTTGTATCGTCGTTGCATTGAATGTGTGACATGATTCTTCCATTTATAATGCTCCTTACAAGCTACTCATGGCATAGATGTTACTATTGTATTTAAAATCATTTTAATAGTTGATCACCCTATCTTGTTCGATTAATTGAAATGAATTATTGTTTGACTTTAGTAATGCTTAGATTTTACTCTATCTCATTTATTTTTATAATATTAAATTTTTAATTTTATGGAATGAAAATTAATGAGGATTAAAATTAAGATGAGGCATAATTAGGTAGAATAAAGATTAAGATCAAAGTTGAAAATAGTTCAAATATATTTATAATCTTTTTAGATAATTATAATAAAAAATTATATTTAAGAATAAATTTATTGTTATAATTATAGTTAGAGAGATTAAGTTGGAATCACAATTATATTATATTTTTAATTAAGATATGATTATAAAAATAATTAATTAGAAAGCATTAAATTAATTTAAGAGGGATTTTTTTTTATAACTAAAATTATATAATCTTATTTTAACTATATAATGATTCAATTTAGGATTGAAAATATATAAAATACAATACATATAATATTTATTATTAATCAAAATTTTAAAAAACTATAAACTAGCTTTAAATATTTCAATTAATCATATTATAACTCACCAACTTAACCAACAAGGAAAGTAAATGGCAAGGTGGAAAATTTCAAAAAATCCAACTTTGAGATTATGCATCATTAATTGATGAGTCCTTCAAGATCGTGGGATGAGCGTCCACCGATATTTCATGCAAGTGGATGCATATTTTAAAATTATTAACATGCATGCCCATCCCCACCAACTTATCTTCCACACAGTTGCCTTCCCATCTCATGCCACAAAACCTGACGTCTCCTAGAAAGGGAAGGAGCTCGTGACACTTGGCAATGAGAGAATTAATTTTCTAATCCGGTTTTGTTTCCTTCCTAAGCATCGTGATGGTATTTCTTAAGTCACCTTCAATAGTGGCACACTTAAGTCCCTTTTTCCTGGCCATGATCAACCCATAATAAACAACTGCCACTTTAGCCATATTGTTGCATTGTTTGTGGAATTGTAGATCCCTATAGGTGGTTTTTTATTATGGTAGATTCCTATATCTCTTTTTTCCCAAAAATCCAACGAAACGTGAGTCATGTGAGACACAAACAACACTTTATCATGAAAACGTAAAGTATTAAAAATTGGGGTTATTAAAAAATAATTATTTGACAGCATTCAAAACATATATAGAAGGCCCAAACCTATACGAGTGAGATACACAAATGGCCATAAACATATATAATTTCAAGAAAAGGGCAAGCTAAGAGTGTCAAATTAAAATAGATTTTTTAATATTTCTTGCTTCCCAAAAACCAACGAAATCTAAGCCATGTGAGACCAAAAAAATGATTTTTCATGAAAGTATAAAGTATTCAAAATTGAGGTTACTCTCCCCAACCTGATCGACGAGAGACTTGTCCCTAGAAATTTTTGTTCATCGAATTTGAGAAGACACAGACCCATCAGTATCTTTACTGAGTAAGCTTTTCTTTTGAGAAGGTGATTAATGACATAAAAGACATCTGAGATCTTATCCGCTACAACTGGGGATATTATTTCTGAAGACAAACCTAATTCTCCTTCAAAATATTTACGATTACCATTTTCCAAATTAATTTTCATGGCGTCAACAACTTTGTGTGAAGGTTAAGGCAGTGCATTTAACATTTATTCCTTAAAAGTACAACAATGAGTGCCACCAGGTGATAAGTGCTACCAACAGAAAGGTGGATGCCATCTACAATCCTCCTATATGAACATTGTTGACATCATCTATGAAAGCATGGGATAATGGAATGAAGAGCTAAATCCAACAAATATGCAAAAACAAGAAAGCTAGATAATAATTAATTTGACATGTCCCGAGCCAAAGCCAAAGCTAGGTTGATTTCCTCATTAGCTTCAATATGATTGAAGAAAATATAACCTTCAAGAAGTCTACAACCCTTATTCACCAAGGCATCTACCACGGTTTTGACTTCTCTAAAACAATGTGATATAGTTTATGCTTCAAACACTAGTAATAAACTCCAGGACTCGTACTTAATACACCTAATTTTCCAGCTTGGAGCATCTAGCTTTTTAAGTGCAGAGATCATATACATAAAGTCCCCCTCTATGTTAAGATTCCTAACTCTTTATTTGATTGCCAATCTTCTCCCAAACACTAAAGCAAGAGCCTTCGCCCCGTTGTTAACATTATTTTGGGTTTCTTAAATGTGTAGAAAATTTGTATCTCTTAAGCTACCTCGGAAGTCAATTCTAATAGGGGGTAAATTGAGAAAATTAAGGTTGTTAGGCAATTTTTGATATCCCAACCAATGTGCCTTTGGTTGCATTTAGGACACTTGAGGTAAAGGTTAAAAGGGGTGTTTTAATTTTTTTGAGGGGTCGGATGGATGGTTTGTTACAAAGTGAAGGAAGAAAGAAGGATAAAAAGAGGGTTGCATATCTTTTTTATAGCTACGTAGCACACTCTTAGAGGTAAACCCTATTAATTTTATTTTGTTGATCTTCAATTTGTTAGTGTTATTAACAATCGCGTGGCTATTCAAAATTAATCTAAATACAAGTACTTAATTCTACAATGTTCCAACAACTAAATATATATTCAAATTCGATGAACATCATATATATATATATATTTGGATCAAAATTTCATGATAGTTTACTAGTGTATACATATAGAGAACTTCTTGTAATTAAGAAATTTTTTGTATTACTATATTGTGAAATTAGGAGAAGCTACAAAATAATTTCATTTATCCTAAAGACTAAAATAGGCATCATTAATCATGTTTATATCAATTTACTCGACTTCAAATGCTAAAGACAAAAATATATAGTGCACATGATTCATCTTAATAGGAATACATGGCATCAAGGTAATTTTTAAGGAAACACGTAACTGTCCCACTTTATAAGTCAAATAAAATTGAAACACGACACATAGTGTAATTCGGCAAAATATTTTTTACCAGATAGGCGGCGGCTAGGAAACGAAAAAGACCCGAGAACAGTGTAATGTCACATTAAACATAATTTAATTTAAATTCTCGATGATGACAAGGTGGAGACGTGAAAAGAAAGGTTTGTTTACGGCATTTTCGGGCTGCTCGCAGACCGATGGATAATGATTATTTAACATGTGTTTATATATCCTCATAATGAGTATTTAACATGTTTTTATATAGAGCCATGTACCATGTGCTTGTAAGCTCCATCCATTCTCTATATATGCATAGTTATTGTAGGGGCAAATTCAATATAGCTAATTCCTTGTAAGTCTGTCCATACATTCTTCCAATTCTTGCAATCGATGTCGAATCAGGAGCTTCTTCCAATCGATGTCTCGGGGGACGTGGGTGCTAGAATCCTGAGTGTCGATGGAGGAGGAGTACGGGGTCTTATTCCTGTGCAATTGCTCAAATTCTTAGAGAAGCAGTTGCAGGTACAGTTTATAAATTGTATTCTTTAGCTGCACAATTCATATAGTTTTATTTGCACAAATGTATTACTTACTGAAATGCTTCGTTTTTATCAGAAATTGGATGGGGAAGATGCCAGACTAGCAGATTATTTCAATATAATGGCAGGTACCAGCACTGGAGGTCTCATCACCACAATGTTAGCCACTCCAGACCCGAATGACCACAAACACAATCGTCCTTTTAGTACCCAGAAAATTGAAGATTTCTACTTGAAGAATGCGAGTTTGATATTTCCTCAACCAAGGTTAGTAGCAAGTGATTGCAATATTTGTGGTAAAATTCTCTAGCACCAAATATTTGTTGTGTTTACGCAAAACTTCTCGTGTTGTTGGACTTGTAGCAAATGGAATATTTTTCACGGCATTTTTGGTCCCAAATACAATGGCAAACATCTGGTCGATATCTTAGAACAAGAGAAATTTCACGAAAGACGGCTGTGTGATACGGCTACTAACCTGGTGATACCCACCTTCGATATCAAGACGCAGTTTCCTACAATTTTCGCCAGTCATGAGGTATTTCATTTTATTTTATAGGATGATCTTGAGTTATGAAGATGAAGAATAGACGAGGATGATTCTTACGATGATATGTGCAGGCGAAAGTAGATCCGCTGAAGAATCCACATCTAATGGACGTATGCCTCTCCACAACTGCAGCTCCTACCTATTTTCCATCTCACCAGTTTACAACAAATTCCAATGACGGAAAGACCCAAGTTTTTAACTTAGTAGATGGAGGAGTAGCGGCTAATAATCCTGTAATGCCTGCTTGTATTATGAGTAGAGATTTTGATCAGATTTTTATTTCACATCAATAAACTATTATAAGGGTCTCACAACAATTTTCTAATTATGCAGACCTTGATAGCAATGAACTTAGTCACTCGAGCAGTTCATCAGGATACAAGAATAGTCGACAAAAAGGTATTGTATTGTATCGTATTTTGATACTATTTAGAATAAACATCTCATATAAAACGAATGCTTGATGCTGGGAAATATTAATTAGAAGCTCAACTATGTTAACCAGAGGTTGTTATTTACAGGTGCACCTTGACCACTTTATTGTACTTTCTCTTGGAACGGGATTAGAAGAGGGTATTGAATGGGACGCAAAAAAGGCTGCCACATGGGGAAGCTTGAAGTGGATTACTCACGATGGAAGAACGCCTCTCATAGAATCTATCATGAATGCAAGTTCAGACATGGTCAACATTCATACAGCTTTGATGCTCCATCATGTCAAAGAAAACTATCTTAGAATCCAGGTCTTTTTCATAGTTTCCAATAATGTTCCTTGAAACGATAAGGCCTCTAGATCTATAATTCTACAGACCATGTTTCTGCTATAATTTTTTGTATGGTTAACATGTGGGCTTTCATACTGTAGGAATGGCAACTAAAAGGAAGCGAAGCAAAGATGGACCTCAGTACGGACGAGAACCTGAGGAATCTTGTGAAGAAAGGCCAGGAACTATTGGATAAGCCTGTTAGAAGTTTAAATTTGGAGACTGGGCGTCCTGAGACAGTGAAGAACGACTGCACAAACAGGATGGCATTGACTAAGTATCTCCTATAACTCTCTAACTCTTCCTTGTATTTTCAGATCCTAGTTTCCTATCCTTTTGTTCTCACCATAACTATCATTTCCACTTGCCAGAATGGCTGAACGACTCTCCAAGGAGAAGAAGTTGAGGGATAAACGGAGCGCATCTTCTGCACTTTCTATGAATGGCCATAGTGTTGGAATAAACATCTGAACTTCTTTCTTCCATTCCAATCACACCTTACGCTAGAATTTTGTGTATAATTTTTAATTAAAAAACATATCAGGGTGTTGGTGAGCCACACAGCTGATTTGTGTAATGGTAAACACAGCAATTCAAGATTTAGCTGTGTTTTTGCCAACTAATAGATGCCATTTCATTCTTTTTTTTTTTATAGCTAAATTATTATTTTATGTTCTCCAAATATTAATAGCATTGCAGTTGTGGACAACAAGGCAATGTAAGTTTTATATTCGTTCCAAAAGTGCTTGGAGTGGATGCATAAACGTTCCCTACAGCACTTAGTTGGGCCTCTTCAAGGAATTGTCTTATTATTGTATTCTTTACTGATAACACTGTATTCGGGGAATGGTTTGTATTATCGTTGGATTAAAAAATATAGATGTTATTATGATATTTGTTTGGTTTTTAATAGTATTTTTAATTATAGAAGGTTTGAAGTCAGTATTATTTGGATGCCTAAAACATTTAATACTTGATCAATCAATTATGATAAGAAATCAAAAATTGAGGGTATCCAGTCTTATCCTTATTATGTTCATTCAACTAGTTTTATAAATAATAGATTCATTTAAAACAATTCAAATTTGAAAAAAAAAAAATTTAAATTTCTTATTTTATCCAAATTTTTTAATCAACAGAAAGCTTAAAGTCAATCACTTAACATCAGATCATTCATGTTCAGTCCGCAGTGGAGAGCTATTAAATAGTGATGATTCCCCTCTACCATCTTGGAAACATATTTGTGTGCTTGCAAATTCCTTTCGTAAAATCTCGGAAGCAAAGTGGCGGGAACAGCAATAATGTGGAGAAATATTTCGAGATGAGAATGTTAAGAAAACAGAAAAAAATTAAGCTTACAGCAGATTAAACAGAAAATACAAATTGCATAGAGATAACGAATCACATAATGAAGTAGTTGAGGGATAAACACAGCGCATCTTCTGTACTTTCTGTGAATGACCATTCCACTGGCCATGGTGTTGGAATAAACATCTGAACTTCTTTCTTCCATTCCAGTCACACCTTATGCTAGAATTTTTGTGTAGAGCTTTTAATAAAAAAACATTTCAGGGTTTTGGTGAGCCACACAGCTAATGTGTGCTTAAATATTCCTTTCATAAAATCTGGGAAGCAATGTGGCCGGAGCAATAATAATGGGCTGAAATATTTCAAGATGAGAATGTTAAGCAAACAAAAAAATTTAAACTTACAGCAGATTAAACAGAAAATACAAATTGCATAGAGATAACGAATCACATAACGAAATTAAAGTATCAATTGTCCCTGCAATGATGTCGGTTATGAATAAAATTTGACAAGGGTAAAGATCACATAAAAAATAATTATACATTCCCTTTAGTGGATTTGCACAAATCATTCCAACTTGACCATTCAAAGAGCAGATGAAAAAAGGTCTTTTTGACACCAATGGTACTCTGAACTGAAGGCCTTTATCATGTCTTGTCAAATTTAGCACTTTCCTAGCTTCTCTTAAAAAAATTATCATCACAAGGGTGACTACCACTCAAATTAATAACAGCCAAGGATCTTTCCAATATATCCTTCACATTTAAAACTAGTAGATATTAGTCCTGTTTTTAAACAATGGTAAATAACATGTTGGCATGACACTTAAGTCATGGAGCTTCTCTGATAAAAGTTGTTTATGCCTTTCTAAGATCCACAAAGCAATAGTATAGGCTTTTGATTAACAGATCTTTAATTTTTCAATGATTGTTTAATGTATTAACAACTATTAGTGGTTTGAAATTTGAGATTGTCTGCCCTCCTCCAAATAATTTAAATTTATTGAAGCGAGGGAGAATTATAGAAGCCAACCTTCAAAAATCAGTCTCTAATTCTCCTCTAAAACAATGCCAAACCTATATATAAGCTGTCTATTAGTTTGCCCCAATCTCCTTGGATTTGAGCTATCTCGAAGTGAAACAAAAAGATAGATCATTGAGCATCTAAAATTATCTTGTTAGAGTCAAGGAACACTGAGAGGGCGGGGGTTAATCAGTGTTATACCAGAAATCAAATTAACAAAATTATTCTTTATTCACCGGTTAGCGATCTATAACACTAAATAACATAAGCAAGCAATGAATAAACCACAGATCCACAACACCGAAATTTTACATGGAAACCCGGAGAGGAAAAAACATGGTGGGGCTGGAACCCACAATATTCATATACCATGGACAAGAGTACATAAATATTACATAGATGGGGAATGCACTTGCATTCAGGGTCACTGCATAGAGCTCACTACTCAATTAAAATGACCCAGAAGGCTAAAACCTTTAGGGAAGTCTGACTGGCTTATAATTTGATTACAATGAGGAAATACAATTAAAGAACTCTGAAATGGCATCTAACAATGCAAAAATGAGTTCTGGTTAAGCACAATATCTTTGACTATACTCGCTCTACAATATTCTCTGTTTCTGTCTCAGTCAACTACTGCATCACCTAGGAATCAAATGTGCACATGAAACTACGTTCAATCACACCAAAACGGATCGCCACAATAGGAATACTCTAAAAACCAATCACCAACTCAATCTTATATATCCGGTCATATCAAAAATAATCTCCTCCAAATCGGCTTCCAGAAATGTAATGTGTAGTCACATGCCGGCTTGACCGGAGCCAAAAATATAAGTTCAAATCATCAAAAGAGTAATAAAATGATGTTTCTAAATTGGCCCAATCAACAAGAACATGATTAAATGCACCGTAATTACCGGAAAACTTCCAGACCCAAAAGTGCTCTATGCTACCTAAAATACTGGTTAACACATGCTTCCGGATAGGGAGAATTGCAATCACCAGATTGGATTTCCATGAGGACTTGCCATCACTGAAAACCCTAAACCAATAATCAAGCATCAAAAATTACCGAATGAGTGTCAATTGCCAACAATATCCCCCTTTGGCATTGATGGCAACACTTGTGAAAAATGACTAAGTGTTGAGCACTGAACACCGGTTCAAAAGAATTAAAATAATCTCTAAGGCTCCCTTTTAGACAAAGAATTCCACTCTCCAATATTGTACATTTTTCATCATCTTTCTCCTCCTTTGACAACAATGCCAAAGATGAGGTGTTGTCCAAAACAGAGATACTTATAAATACTTGAAGATATCAGCATAAGTAGTTTTCAAAAATCCTAGCTGAGTATCTCACCTAGTCTTCAAATTGTCCAAAACTGTGATAAATGCACTAAATACAATGCCATGAATTTTGAACTCTCTCAGATTAGATGGTATAGGACGGGTCATCTCCTTCATACAATCCACCTTATTGTTTAATATGGTGTCCAACCAGGAGGCAATCAAGTTCTGAAGTTCACCTACTTTTCTCAAAATTTTCTCCTTGCCCGCTTGAAGGCTTGAGATTTGATCATTTAGGGCTATAATCTGCCCTTCAATACTTCTGGTTAGAGTTGCATTAGGATCAAAGGACTGAGAAATGCCAACAAGCTTTCCTTGGCAAACACCTCTTTGCTTATCAATATCTACAATGAACAAGTAAAATTAGGCAAGATTTGTACAATTTTCTGGCTTCTGACAATGTGTCAGAAATAATCTACAGTCTCTCATTTATTCTGACTCTATCATCTTCAATCATTTTCCAGAATATTTGCTTCCTAACATCCTTGAATTTATTCAAAACTTTATGTGTAGTTGTCTTCTCCAAAGAATCAAAATTGCTATTTACACTAATCAATTGTAACAATCTACCGGAGGGGCTGTTATTTGAATCTAACTATACATTAGGGTCCACCTTCTGTAAAACATCTATAGACATCAAAGTTAGTCTTTTATCTTCAATTTCTGACTTCACTTGATCTTGGCTAGCTTGGGCTTGTACTGGCAAGCATGAGCTTTTTTACAGGTGACATCTTTCCAAGATCAACAAAACCATCAAGATAAATAGAAATCTGAGGCGGGGTACTTGTAATTGGAGGAGTGAAAATTGCCAAATTAGCTATGCCTTTGCCTTTGTCAACCTTAGCTTCTATTGTCTCAACATCCTTCTTCTCTCCCTTATCCCCTTTATCTATTGCATAGGTGTTGTCATTTGGTACAGTATCAACTTGTTGGATTTTCGGGGCTGCAAAGCTATCTACCACTGAAGGACCATCAAGAGTCTCAACATTAAGTGGAGTAATATCCTAGTCTTCCAGATGATCCTCAAACTGAGTTTCAACCTTTTGACTTCTGAAAACACTTTGCTTCTCTTCCAGATAAAATGACTTGAATGCATCCTTGTATAGTGAGTCATCCTGAATTATCTTTTTCCATATATCCTTTGTTTCTTTCCTCACCTCCTCCACATTTTCGATCATCAATTTTTTAATCCTATTTTTACTTCTAAATTCCTTCTTCTTTGCCTCTTCAATGAGTCTCTTGACTTCATCATGAGTAATGCAAGTATAGACATTTACAAGTTCTCTTTCCTTCATCTCCCTATCAATCTTACTTGTAGTCATTCTTCTTGCATCAATTAGATTATACAAATTTTTGGAATGGTCTTTTTCTAATTCAATCAATGTCTTACTAAAGTTGTGTAAATATAGTACAATTGCTTCTTCAACTTTTCTCTTATCACGTTCATCAAAATTCTCAAAGTATGCTCCAAGATTCTTTAAATTGTCATCCACTATTATTTCATCTATCAACTGATATGTTGATAGTGGAGTAACAATTATGTACTTACCTTATATGTTGCCAGACTCAAGGTCTCTGTCGAGTTGACTTTTGACTTGCCTACCTCTTTTGGATCTTCTGGTAGGAGCAGGATCAGATTTTACTTTCTTGGATTGTTGGGCTCCACTGGTCTATAGCTTCCTCACCACTCTCACAAATTCTCCTTTCTTTTTCACCTTTCCTGCTTCCTCCTCAGATTCAGTTTCCGAGGCTACTAGAGATACTGCAACATAGGTTCTTTTAGGCTTCTGCTTTTTCTTCAATACACCCTTTATGGATGGGCTAGATTTTGCAGGCTGGGCTACCAAAGCAGGAGCAGAATTAGTCTCTTTCTACACATGACTTTCCCTTGCTTTCTTCACCACCTCCCAGGTGAAACCCATCTAAACTACCACTTCCTCTACCATCTTAGTAACTTTTCTTTTTAAGGTAGGAGTAGTGAATTGCATGTGCAAATTGAGGTCTTTCCCTTTGAAAGTACCAAATTTTCCTTCCTTTGGATCCACTAGTTAACTCAATAGATGTTGGGCATATGCCTCAAGTGTAACAGAATCAACTTCATATCCCATGGGCATGATCCATACTACTCCATTTCTTCTATTAGACATTGATCCTTATCGATCATGAAACAAATGCTTTGCTCATATTTTTCAACCACCTCCTTTGGGATCCTTTCTTTGTTCTTCATTGCAGCTTGGAAGGTTTTCAAATATCCCTAGAGAGAAGATATCCTCATTGTTGCATCTCAAACACCCCATAATCCTTCTTTGATATACATAGCTATTGGTCTATCATAGGCCCATTGGACCTTACCTTTTATACTGAGTATCTCATTCAATAAGTACAAGGCTAGACAAATAAGAAGTGTACCATATTTAAATGTGTGCTTTTTGTCTTGTTTGACCTTCTTTAGATTGCTCAATAATTCATTCAGGAGGGCAGTGCACAAGCCATATCTTTTGTCATCCTTAAGCATCTGGTTAATGAGGTAGTAACAATGCCCCTAAATTTGGAAGTAACAATGCCCCTAAATTTGGCTATTATAGCAGGGTTTTTACTATTGGGAAACTTAGAACTAGAGTGAGGCATAATCTACTCTACAAAATTAGAGGGGGTACAATAAGGTAAATATCCAGATTCGGATCAGAGGTAGACCCGGCCGCAATGGAAGGGACCCCAATAGAGGGGGATAAAGGAAAGTAGAAACTATACACACTCCATATACCACCATCGTGGAGAGGGGGTTTGCCCTTTTTCATGGATTTACAAATAGATTGAGAAAAATAGGACATAACCCAGAAGGGGAAATTCATTCATACCCAATACTAGAGATGATAGCATCGAAAAAGTCTACATATGGAAGCTTCTTTTCTTACCGTCCAAGGTGAAGTAATTCATTACCATCAAAGCCACATCCTTCCTAATGTAGAGGAGATCGTCCCTGTTGTAGCCACTTTGTTGCTTGGAAACTCCCTCTCTCCGTTCAAAAAGCTAATCAAAGTCATTCTCATAATTCCCTTTGGGATTCTTTGGGAAGGACACATCGTCAAGGTCCAACCTTGTCACCTTCCTAGAAGTCCTTGTCAAAACCACAAAAGTAACACTGCCATTGTTCACGTTTCTATTGTCCCAAGCATTAACAAAATTAGGAGAGAGCTTAGACTCATGGCTAGTCATCCATTCAACATAGTTATATAGGTTCCTTTTAATCACCCTATCCCACGCCTCCTCATTATTTTTGAATTTGGAGCAATTGTCAGGTTCAGTCTAAATCAAATAGCCACCCATAGTTCAAAGATATAAAACCAAGTTGAGGAACTGGCAAGCTTGGGGAATATAGTGGTAGGTATTACCATCAATGATTTTTAAATCTCACCAACTTAACCAACAAGGAAAGGAAATGGCAAGGTGGAAAAGTTCAAAAAATCCAACTTTGAGATTATGCATCATTAATTGATGAGTCCTTCAAGATCATGGCACGAGCCTCCACCAATATTTTGTGCAAGTGGATGCATATTTTAAAATTATTAACATGCGCGCCCATCCCCTACAACTTATCTTCCACACAGTTGCCTTCCCATCTCATGTCACAAAACCTGACGTCTCCCAGAAAGGGAAGGAGCTCGTGACACTTGGCAATGAGAGAATTAATTTTCCAATCCGGTTTTGTTTCCTTTCTAAGCATCATGATGGTATTTCTTAAGTCACCTTCAATAATGGCACACTTAAGTCCCTCTTTCCAGGCCATGATCAACCCATAATAAACAACTGCCACTTTAGCCATATTGTTGCAACTAAATTTTTGAAGTGTTTATGGATTTGTAGATCCCTAAATGTGGTTTGTTATTATGGTAAATTCCTATATCTCTTTTTTACGAAAAAACCAACGAAACGTGAGTCATGTGAGACACAAACAACACTTTATCACGAAAACGTAAAGTATTAAAATTTGGGGTTATTAAAAAATAATTATTTGGCAGCATTTAAAACATATATAGAAGGCCCAAACCTATACAAGTGAGATACACAAATGGCCATAAACATATATAATTTCAAGAAAAGCGCAAGCTAAGAGTGTCAAATTAAAATAGATTTTTTAATATCTCTTGCTTACCAAAAACCAACGAAATCTAAGCCATGTGAGACCAAAAAAATGCTTTTTCATGAAAATATGAAGTATTAAAAATTGAGGTTATTCTCCCCAACCTGATCGACGAGAGACTTGTCCCTAGAAAGTTTTGTTCATCAAATCTGAGAAGACACGGACTCATCAGTATCTTTACTGAGTAAGCTTTTCTTTTGAGAAGGTGATTAATGACATAAAAGACATCTAAGATCTTATCTGCCGCAACTGGGGATATTATTTATGAAGACAAACCTAATTCTCCTTCAAAATATTTATGATTACCATTTTCCAAATTAATTTTCATGGTGTCAACAACTTTGTGTGAAGGTTAAGGCAGTGCATTTAACATTTATTCCTTAAAACTACAACAATGAGTGCCACCAGGTGATAAGTGCTCCCAACAGAAAGGTGGATGCCATCTACAATCCTCCTATATGAACATTGTTGACATCATCTATGAAAGCACGGGATAATGGAATCAAGAGAAAAATCCAACAAATCTCCAAAAACAAGAAAGCTAGATAATAATTAATTTGACATGTCCCGAGCCAAAGCCAAAGCTAGGTCGATTTCCTCATTAGCTTCAATATGATTGAAGAAAATATAACCTTCAAGAAGTCTACAACCCTTATTCACCAAGGCATCTACCACGGTTTTGACTTCTATAAAATAATGTGATATAGTTTATGCTTCAAACACTAGTAATAAACTCTAGGACTCGTACTTAATACACCTAATTTTCCAGCTTGGAGCGTCTAGCTTTTTGAGTGCAAAGATCATATACATAAAGTCCCCCTCTATGTTAAGATTCCTAACTCTGTATTTGATTGCCAATCTTCTCCCAAACACTAAATCAAGAGCCTTCGCCCCGTTGTTAACATTATTTTGGGTTTCTTAAATGTGTAGAAAATTTGTATCTCTTAAGCTACCTCGGAAGTCAATTTTAATAGGGGGTAAATTGAGAAAATTAAGGTTGTTAGGCAATTTTCGATATCCCAACCAATGTGCCTTTGGTTGCATTTAGGACACTTGAGGTAAAGGTTAAATGGGGTGTTTTAATTTTTTTGAGGGGTTGGATGGATGGTTTGTTACAAAGTGAAGGAAGAAAGAAGGATAAAAAGAGGGTTGCATACCTTTTTTATAGCTACGCAGCACACTCTTAGAGGTAAACCCTATTAATTTTATTTTGTTGATCTTCAATTTATTAGTTCTATTAACAATCGTGTGGCTATTCAAAATTAATCTAAATACAAGTACTTAATTCTACAATGTTCCAACAACTAAATGTATATTTAAATTCGATGAACATCATATATATATATATATATATATATATATATATATATATATATATATATTTCTTGCAAGTGGATGCATATTTTAAAATTATTAACATGCACGCCCATCCCCTACAACTTATCTTCCACACAGTTGCCTTCCCATCTCATGTCATAAAACCTGACGTCTCCCAGAAAGGGAAGGAGCTCGTGACACTTGGCAATGAGAGAATTAATTTTCCAATCCGGTTTTGTTTCCTTTCTAAGCATCGTGATGGTATTTCTTAAGTCACCTTCAATAATGGCACACTTAAATCCCTTTTTCCTGGCCATGATCAACCCATAATAAACAACTGCCACTTTAGCCATATTGTTGCAACTCAATTTTTGAATTGTTTGTGGAATTGTAGATCCCTATAGGTGGTTTGTTATTATGGTAGATTCCTATATCTCTTTTTTACGAAAAAACCAACAAAACGTGAGTCATGTGAGACACAAACAACACTTTATCACGAAAACGTAAAGTATTAAAATTTGGGGTTATTAAAAAATAATTATTTGGCAGTATTTAAAACATATATAGAAGGCCCAAACCTATACGAGTGAGATACACAAATGGCCATAAACATATTTAATTTCAAGAAAAGGGCAAGCTAAGAGTGTCAAATTAAAATAGATTTTTTAATATCTCTTGCTTCCCAAAAACCAACGAAATCTAAGCCATGTGAGACCAAAAAAATGCTCTTTCATGAAAATATGAAGTATTAAAAATTGAGGTTATTCTCCCCAACCTGATCGACGAGAGACTTGTCCCTAGAAAGTTTTGTTCATCAAATCTGAGAAGACACGGACCCATCAGTATCTTTACTGAGTAAGCTTTTCTCTTGAGAAGGTGATTAATGACATAAAAGACATCTGAGCTCTTATCCGCCGCGACTGGGGATATTATTTATGAAGACAAACCTAATTCTCCTTCAAAATATTTATGATTACCATTTTCCAAATTAATTTATATGGCGTCAACAACTTTGTGTGAAGGTTAAGGCAGTGCATTTAACATTTATTCCTTAAAAGTACAACAATGAGTGCCACGAGGTGATAAGTGCTCCCAATAGAAAGGTGGATGCCATCTACAATCCTCCTATATGAACATTGTTGACATCATCTATGAAAGCACGGGATAATGGAATGAAGAGCAAAATCCAACAAATCTACAAAAACAAGAAAGCTAGATAATAATTAATTTGACATGTCCCGAGCCAAAGCCAAAGCTAGGTCGATTTCCTCATTAGCTTCAATATGATTGAAGAAAATATAACCTTCAAGAAGTCTACAACCCTTATTCACCAAGGCATCTACCACGGTTTTGACTTCTCTAAAATAATGTGATATAGTTTATGCTTCAAACACTAGTAATAAACTCTAGGACTCGTACTTAATACACCTAATTTTCCAGCTTGGAGCGTCTAGCTTTTTAAGTGCAAAGATCATATACATAAAGTCCCCCTCCATGTTAAGATACCTAACTCTGTATTTGATTGCCAATCTTCTCCCAAACACTAAAGCAAGAGCCTTCGCCCCGTTGTTAACATTATTTTGGGTTTCTTAAATGTGTAGAAAATTTGTATCTCTTAAGCTACCTTGGAAGTCAATTCTAATAGGGGGTAAATTGAGAAAATTAAGGTTGTTAGGCAATTTTTGATATCCCAACCAATGTGCCTTTGGTTGCATTTAGGACACTTGAGGTAAAGGTTAAAAGGGGTGTTTTAATTTTTTTGAGGGGTCGGATGGATGGTTTGTTACAAAGTGAAGGAAGAAAGAAGGATAAAAAGAGGGTTGCATACCTTTTTTATAGCTACGCAGCACACTCTTAGAGGTAAACCCTATTAATTTTATTTTGTTGATCTTCAATTTATTAGTTCTATTAACAATCGTGTGGCTATTCAAAATTAATCTAAATACAAGTACTTAATTCTACAGTGTTCCAACAACTAAATGTATATTTAAATTCGATGATCATCATATATATATATATATATATATTTCATTCAAGTGGATGCATATTTTAAAATTATTAACATGTGCGCCCATCCCCTACAACTTATCTTCCACACAGTTGCCTTCCCATCTCATGTCACAAAACCTGACATCTCCCAGAAAGGGAAGGAGCTTGTGACACTTGGCAATGAGAGAATTAATTTTCAAATCTAGTTTTGTTTCCTTTCTAAGCATCGTGATGGTATTTCTTAAGTCACCTTCAATAATGGCACACTTAAGTCCCTTTTTCCTGGCCATGATCAACCCATAATAAACAACTGCCACTTTAGCCATATTGTTGCAAGTCAATTTTTGAAGTGTTTGTGGAATTGTAGATCCCTATAGGTTGTTTGTTATTACGGTAGATTCCTATATCTCTTTTTTATGAAAAAACCAATGAAACCTGAGTCATGTGAGACACAAACAACACTTTATCATGAAAACGTAAAGAATTAAAATTTGGGGTTATTAAAAAATAATTATTTGGCAGCATTTAAAACATATATAGAAGGCCCAAACCTATACGAGTGAGATACACAAATGGCCATAAACATATATAATTTCAAGAAAAGGGCAAGCTAAGAGTGTCAAATTAAAATAGATTTATTAATATCTCTTGCTTCCCAAAAACCAACGAAATCTAAGCCATGTGAGACCAAAAAAATTCTTTTTCATGAAAATATGAAGTATTAAAAATTGAGGTTATTCTCCCCAACCTGATCGACGAGAGACTTGTCCCTAGAAATTTTTGTTCATCAAATCTGAGAAGACACAGACCCATCAGTATCTTTAATGAGTAAGCTTTTCTTTTGAGAATGTGATTAATGACATAAAAGACATCTGAGATCTTATCCGCTGCATATGGGGATATTATTTATGAAGGCAAACCTAATTCTCCTTCAAAATATTTATGATTACCATTTTCCAAATTAATTTTCATGGCGTCAACAACTTTGTGTGAAGGTTAAGGCAGTGCATTTAACATTTATTCCTTAAGACTACAACAATGAGTGCCACCAGGTGATAAGTGCTCCCAACAGAAAGGTGGATGCCATCTACAATCCTCCTATATGAACATTGTTGACATCATCTATGAAAGCATAGCATAATGGAATGAAGAGCAAAATCCAACAAATCTGCAAAAACAAGAGAGCTAGATAATAATTAATTTGACATGTCCCAAGCCAAAGCCAAAGCTAGGTTGATTTCCTCATTAGCTTCAATATGATTGAAGAAAATATAACCTTCAAGAAGTCTACAACCCTTATTCACCAAGGCATCTACCACGGTTTTGACTTCTCTAAAATAATGTGATATAGTTTATGCTTCAAACACTAGTAATAAACTCCAAGACTCGTACTTAATACACCTAATTTTCCAGCTTGGAGCGTCTAGCTTTTTAAGTGCAAAGATCATATACATAAAGTCCCCCTCTATGTTAAGATTCCTAACTCTGTATTTGATTGCCAATCTTCTCCCAAACACTAAAGCAAGAGCCTTCGCCCCGTTGTTAACATTATTTTGGGTTTCTTAAATGTGTAGAAAATTTGTATCTCTTAAGCTACCTCGGAAGTCAATTCTAATAGGGGGTAAATTGAGAAAATTAAGGTTGTTAGGCAATTTTCGATATCCCAACCAATGTGCCTTTGGTTGCATTTAGGACACTTGAGGTAAAGGTTAAAAGGGGTGTTTTAATTTTTTGGAGGGGTCGGATGGATGGTTTATTACAAAGTGAAGGAAGAAAGAAGGATAAAAAGAGGGTTGCATGCCTTTTTTATAGCTACGCAGCACACTCTTAGAGGTAAACCCTATTAATTTTATTTTGTTGATCTTCAATTTGTTAGTTCTATTAACAATCGTGTGGCTATTCAAAATTAATCTAAATAAAAGTACTTAATTCTACAATGTTCCAACAACTAAATGTATATTCAAATTCGATGAACATCATATATATATATATATAGAGTTGGATCAAAATTTCATGATAGTTTACTAGTGTATACATATAGAGAACTTCTTGTAAATAAAAATTTTCTTGTATTACTATATTGTGAAATTAGGAGAAGCTACAAAATAATTTCATTTATCCTAAAGACTAAAATAGGCATCATTAATCATGTTTATATCAATTTACTCGACTTCAAATGCTAAAGACTAAAATATATAGTGCGCATGATTCATCTTAATAGGAATACATGGCATCAAGGTAATTTTTAAGGAAACACGTAACTGTCCCACTTTATCCGTCAAATAAAATTGAAACACGACACATCGTGTAATTCGGCAAAATATTTTTTACCAGATAGCCGACGGCTAGGAAACGAAAAAGACCCGAGAACAGTGTAATGTCACATTAAACATACGTTAATTTAAATTCTCGATGATGATAAGGTGGAGACGTGAAAAGAAAGGTTTGTTTATGGCATTTTCGGGCCGCTCGCAGACCGATGGATAATGATTATTTAACATGTTTTTATATAGAGCCATGTACCATGTGCTCGTAAGCTCCATCTATCCTCTATATATGCATAGTTATTGTAGGGGCAAATTCAATATAGCTAATTCCTTGTAAGTCTGTCCATACATTCTTCCAATTCTTGCAATCGATGTCGAATCAGGAGCTTCTTCCAATCGATGTCTCGGGGGACGTGGGAGCTAGAATCCTGAGTGTCGATGGAGGAGGAGTACGGGGTCTTATTCCTGTGCAATTGCTCAAATTCTTAGAGCACCAGTTGCAGGTACAGTTTATAAATTGTATTCTTTAGCTGCACAATTCATATAGTTTTATTTGCACAAATGTATTACTTACTGAAATGCTTCGTTTTTATCAGAAATTGGATGGGGAAGATGCCAGACTAGCAGATTATTTCAATATAATGGCAGGTACCAGCACTGGAGGTCTCATCACCACAATGTTAGCCACTATAGACCCGAATGACCACAAACACAATCGTCCTTTTAGTACCCAGAAAATTGAAGATTTCTACTTGAAGAATGCGAGTTTGATATTTCCTCAACCAAGGTTAGTAGCAAGTGATTGCAATATTTGGAGTAAAATTCTCTTGCAATAAATATTTGTTGTGTTTACGCAAAACTTCTCTTGTTGTTGGACTCGTAGCAAATGGAATATTTTTCACGGCATTTTTGGTCCCAAATACAATGGCAAACATCTGGTCGATATCTTAGAACAAGAGAAATTTCACGAAAGACGGCTGTGTGATACGGCTACTAACCTGGTGATACCCACCTTCGATATCAAGACGCAGTTTCCTACAATTTTCGCCAGTCATGAGGTATTTCATTTTATTTTATAGGATGATCTTGAGTTATGAAGATGAAGAATAGACGAGGATGATTCTTACGATGATATGTGCAGGCGAAAGTAGATCCGCTGAAGAATCCACATCTAATGGACGTATGCCTCTCCACAACTGCAGCTCCTACCTATTTTCTATCTCACCAGTTTACAACAAATTCCAGTGACGGAAAGACCCAAGTTTTTAACTTAGTAGATGGAGGAGTAGCGGCTAATAATCCTGTAATGCCTGCTTGTATTATGAGTAGAGATTTTGATCAGATTTTTATTTCACATCAATAAACTATTATAAGGGTCTCACAACAATTTTCTAATTATGCAGACCTTGATAGCAATGAACTTAGTCACTCGAGCAGTTCATCAGGATACAAGAATAGTCGACAAAAAGGTATTGTATTGTATTGTATTTTGATACTATTTAGAATAAACATCTCATATAAAACGAATGCTTGATGCTGGGAAATATTAATTAGAAGCTCAACTATGTTAACCAGAGGTTGTTATTTACAGGAGCACCTTGACCACTTTATTGTACTTTCTCTTGGAACGGGATTAGAAGAGGGTATTGAATGGGACGCAAAAAAGCTGCCACATGGGGAAGCTTGAAGTGGATTACTCACGATGGAAGAACGCCTCTCATAGAATCTATCATGAATGCAAGTTCAGACATGGTCAACATTCATACAGCTTTGATGCTCCATCATGTCAAAGAAAACTATCTTAGAATCCAGGTCTTTTTCATAGTTTCCAATAATGTTCCTTGAAACGATAAGGCCTCTAGATCTATAATTCTACAGACCATGTTTCTGCTGTAATTTTCTGTATGGTTAACATGTGGGCTTTCATAATGTAGGAATGGCAACTAAAAGGAAGCGAAGAAAAGATGGACCTCAGTACGGACGAGAACCTGAGGAATCTTGTGAAGAAAGGCCAGGAACTATTGGATAAGCCTGTTAGAAGTTTAAATTTGGAGACTGGGCGTCCTGAGACAGTGAAGAACGACTACACAAACAGGATGGCATTGACTAAGTATCTCCCATAACTCTCTAACTCTTCTTTGTATTTTCAGATCCTAGTTTCCTATCATTTTGTTCTCACCATAACTATCATTTCCACTTGCCAGAATGGCTGAATGACTCTCCAAGGAGAAGAAGTTGAGGGATAAACGGAGCGCATCTTCTGCACTTTCTATGAATGGCCATAGTGTTGGAATAAACATCTGAACTTCTTTCTTCCATTCCAATCACACCTTACGCTAGAATTTTGTGTAGACTTTTTAATTAAAAAACATATCCGGGTGTTGGTAAGCCACACAGCTGATTTATGTAGTGGTAAACACAGCAATTCAAGATTTAGCTGTGTTTTTGCCAACTAATAGATTTCATTTCATTGTGTTTTTTTTTTATAGCTAAATTGTTATTTTATGTTCTCCAAATATTAATAGCATTGCAGTTGTGGACAACAAGGCAATGTAAGTTTTATATTCATTCCAAAAGTGCTTGGAGTGGATGCATAAACGTTCCCTACAGCACTTAGTTGGGCATCTTCAAGGAATTGTCTTATTATTGTATTCTTTACTGATAACACTGTATTCATGGAATGGTTTGTATTATCGTTGGATTAAAGAGTATAGATGTTATTATGATTTTTGTTTGGTTTTTAATAGTATTTTTAATTATAGAAGATTTGAAGTCAGTATTATTTGGATGCCTAAAACATTTAATACTTGATCAATCAATTATGAT
Source organism: Cryptomeria japonica (assembly GCF_030272615.1). NCBI lineage: Eukaryota > Viridiplantae > Streptophyta > Pinopsida > Cupressales > Cupressaceae > Cryptomeria > Cryptomeria japonica. The sequence goes on along the minus strand of NW_026728957.1, from coordinate 133,490 downwards.
AAGAAATCAGAAATTGAGGGTATCCAGTCTTATCCTTATTATGTTCATTCAACTAGTTTTATAAATAATAGATTCATTTAAAACGATTCACATTTGACAAAAAAAAAAATTAAAATTTCTTATTTTATCCAAATTTTTTAATCAACAGAAAGCTTAATGTCAATCACTTAACATCAGATCATTCATGTTCAGTCCGCAGTGCAGAGCTATTGAATAGTGATGATTCCCCTCTACCATCTTGGAAACATATTTGTGTGCTTGCAAATTCCTTTTGTAAAATCTCGGAAGCAAAGTGGCGGGAACAACAATAATGGGGAGAAATATTTCGAGATGAGAATGTTAAGAAAACAGAAAAAAATTAAGCTTACAGCAGATTAAACAGAAAATACAAATTGCATAGAGATAACGAATCACATAATGAAGAAGTTGAGGGATAAACAGAGCGCATCTTTTGTACTTTCCGTGAATGACCATTCCAATGGCCATGGTGTTGGAATAAACATCTGAACTTCTTTCTTCCATTCCAGTCACACCTTATGCTAGAATTTTTGTGTAGAGCTTTTAATAAAAAAACATTTCAGGGTGTTGGTGAGCCACACAGCTAATTAGTGTAGCAGCAAACAGCACAATTCATGCCATGTCGCTCTGTCTTCTTTTCAGCTAAATGATAACTTTATGTTCCCAAAATATTAATAACGTTGATTAATTAGAGATTGACCAGCCAATATGGTAAGGTTTATGTTCATTCCAAAAGTGCTTGGAGTGGATGCATAAACGTCCCCTACAGCACTTAGTTGGGCCTCTTCAAAGAATTCTATCTTATTATTGCATTATTCAGTGACAACATCGTACAAGGGGACTGGTTTGTATCGTCGTTGCATTGATTGAATGTGTGACATGATTCTTCCATTTATAATGCTCCTTACAAGCTACTCATGGCATAGATGTTACTATTGTATTTAAAATCATTTTAATAGTTGATCAACCTATCTTGTTCGATTAATTGAAATGAATTATTGTTTGACTTTAGTAATGCTTAGATTTTACTCTATCTCATTTATTTTTATAATATTTAAATTTTTTAATTTTATGGAATCAAAATTAATGAGGATTAAAATTAAGATGAGGCATAATTAGGTAGAATAAAGATTAAGAGCAAAGTTGAAAATAGTTCAAATATATTTATAATCTTTTTAGATAATTATAATAAAATATTATATTTAAGAATAAATTTATTGTTATAATTATAGTTAGAGAGATTAAGTTGGAATCATAATTATTTTATATTTTTAATTAAGATATGATTATAAAAATAATTAATTAGAAAGCATTAAATTAATTTAAGAGCTATTTATGTTTTTATCACCAAAATTATATAATCTTATTTTAACTATATAATGATTCAATTTAGGATTGAAAATATATAAAATACAATACATATAATATTTATTACTAATCAAAATTTTAAAAAACTATAAACTAGCTTTAAATATTTCAATTAATCATAATATAACTTGAATTTTAATTAATATTTAATTTAAGTATAAAAACGTTGGATCTTAAAAGGTGAGTGAGTAATGAACCAATCTGTCCTTTGGTTTATGAGAAGCCTCTTATTTCTCAAAATATTGGTCAGTGGGAGGGCATTGAGGTATTTAAAGTGTCATTTTTAGAGGAGCGAGTTTCAAGATATCTCTCATAGCTTCAAAGCAGGGCTCTTATTGGTAAGATCTGGAATTTCTCTCCAAATATTAATAAGCTTTCAAATTGGGGTTAATGATTTTTTTTATAACGATAATGGTAATGGATTTTTTATTATGATATTTTCTATTAAGTCTGATCAAGATTGTACTCATAGATGCAAATCTTGGTTTTTTGAGGGTCTTGGCTTGTTTACTCAATCATGGGTACCTAATTTTAACCCCCATTTAACCATAATAAATTTTTCCCTCTTCTGGGTATTTTGGCACTCTCTCCCATCGGAATATTGAGATTTGGACATCATTCAAACATTAGGAAATCAGATGGGAATTTTTCTGAGGTGCGATCTCCATCCGTTAGAACACGCAAATATTCTACTCTTGTTTTGTCTTCTTCTTGATCTATATAAAATTCTTTTCAATCTATTGTTATTAAATCTAAATATGATTGTTGGGTTCAACAAATTGTGATAGAAATAAGTTAACTATAGTGGATGAGCATATGGATAATCTGGGTCATTTCACCTCAGCCTATCACGCCACCCACAATGAAGAAATAAGGGTGTTTAATGATTCGTTCTGTAACTCTAATCTATGTTCATTTGCATAAAATTTAGCCTCTTTCTCTATAATGAAATACATAAATATGTCTCTTGTAATGTTTGAAGAAGCTCCTTCTTAGAGGCCAACCAAGAATTCTCAATTGGTAGTCTTCACAGTGTCCTTTTTCGATTCCCCTTCCCTCAAATCTAATCTCGGAACGTTTCTTTCAAGCCAAAGCCTTCTTCTAGGGTCTTCAATTCAAGTAACTATTCCAAATTTTTCTTCTAACCAAGCTGTTACTTTGACCTAATCTCAGTCATGCTTCTGAGATAGAGTTCTCAGCAAGGATGGTTTTCCCCCATATTGTTTTCATTAATAAAGGTGGGATAGGCCTGTACCAATGCATAACCACAAAGCGACACCAAGAGTGGATGAGGGATGCACAACCAACCAAAAAAAACCCTACCAAACACAACAAAAAACCTAGCAGGGAGAACAGACAACCAACACCTAAACTAAAAAACCAACATGTAGAAAAAAAATATTAAAAAAATGTAGGTCCACCAAAACACAAAACATCTCTCGCGCACAGGCACCAAGTGATGGCCTACTACTTGGGGGTATCCTTGTCCTGCCAATCTTGACACAAACTAAGCACTTTATCTGAAAAAATAATTTTTTCACTTGAACTAATCCCAGAACCATTTAGGAGAGAAACGCAGAGTCACGGCTAGCCTTAATCATCAATGCAATGGGGCCGGATCCCATGGGAAAGGAATCCATGTGCCATCACTCTTTCACCCTTGTCATTTCTATCTCATCATGGATAGCCTATAGGGAGGCATTGTCCTTGCTAGCCACATCTCTGCAAGCATAGTTGACCTCCTCAATTTTGTTTTTAAGGGCCCCCTAGGTTTTGTTGACCTCTTCAAGCTCATGCTTGCTACCCGGATTCTTTATCGTAAAGTCTGTGTCAGTAAAATTTCCACGCACCATTTCCCACTACCCCATAATGCCCATAAGATCATTACCAATTTTCCAAACTCTATCCCCATCCAACTCATCAACCCATGTGTTGTCCCTAGCCTCAACCTTGGCTGTCGCCTCAAGCCCATTGTTCTTATTCATGGCCACATTCATTTGCACGAAGAGACATTCAATCAACTCTTCCTAAATTTGAGCGTCCTCATGCAGGTGCTTCACAATTTTTTCTACAGTTGAAGTGGTGCTCTTAAGGTTGGAATTACTAAGGAAGGTTTAAGGGGGAGGACTAGGGTTTCCTTCAATATTAGCAAGGGACGAATCCGCCCTTAAGCTATCCGAGGAGCCTAAATCCTCCGAGGATAGAGACTTAAAGCAAGAATGAACAATCCCATTAACCACATCTTGTTGTATCTGAAACTGGACACCCACATCTTGGTAGTAACAATGCCCCTAAATTTGGAAGTAACAATGCCCCTAAATTTGGCTATTATAGCAGGGTTTTTACTATTGGGAAACTTAGAACTAGAGTGAGGCATAATCTACTCTACAAAATTAGAGGGGGTAACAATAAGGTAAATATTCAGATTCGGATCAGAGGTAGACCCGTCCGCAATGGAAGGGACCCCAATAGAGGGGGATAAAGGCAAGTAGAAACTATACACACTCCATATACGACCATCGTGGAGAGGGGGTTTGCCCTTTTTCATGGATTTACAAATAGATTGAGAAAAATAGGACATAATCCAAAAGGGGAAATTCATTCATACCCAATACTAGAGATGATAGTATCGGAAAAGTCTACATATGGAAGCTTCTTTTCTTACCGTCCAAGGTGAAGTAATTCATTACCATCAAAGCCACATCCTTCCTAATGTAGAGGAGATCGTCCCTGTTGTAGCCACTTTGTTGCTTGGAAACTCCCTCTCTTCGTTCAAAAAGCTAATCAAAGTCATTCTCGTAATTCCCTTTGGGATTCTTTGGGAAGGACAAATCATCAAGGTCCAACCTTGTCACCTTCCTAGAAGTCCTTGTCAAAACCACAAAAGTAACACTGCCATTGTTCACGTTCCTATTGTCCCAAGCATTAACAAAATTAGGAGAGAGCTTAGACTCATGGCTAGTCATCCATTCAACATAGTTATATAGGTTCCCTTTAATCACCCTATCCCACGCCTCCTCATTATTTTTGAATTTGGAGCAATTGTCAGGTTCAGTCTAAATCAAATAGCCACCCATAGTTGCAAGATATAAAACCAAGTTGAGGAACTAGCAAGCTTGGGGAATATAGTGGTAGGTAGTACCATCAATGATTTTTAAATCTCACCAACTTAACCAACAAGGAAAGGAAATGGCAAGGTGGAAAAGTTCAAAAAATCCAACTTTGAGATTATGCATCATTAATTGATGAGTCCTTCAAGATCATGGCATGAGCCTCCACCGGTATTTCGTGCAAGTGGATGCATATTTTAAAATTATTAACATGCGCGCCCATCCCCTACAACTTATCTTCCACACAGTTGCCTTCCCATCTCATGTCACAAAACTTGACGTCTCCCAGAAAGGAAGGAGCTCGTGACACTTGGCAATGAGAGAATTAATTTTCCAATCCGGTTTTGTTTCCTTTCTAAGCATCGTGATGGTATTTCTTAAGTCACCTTCAATAATGGCACACTTAAGTCCCTTTTTCCTGGCCATGATCAACCCATAATAAACAACTGCCACTTTAGCCATATTGTTGCAACTCAATTTTTGAAGTGTTTGTGGAATTGTAGATCCCTATAGGTGGTTTGTTATTATGGTAGATTCCTATATCTCTTTTTTACGAAAAAACCAACGAAACGTGAGTCATGTGAGACACAAACAACACTTTATCACGAAAACGTAAAGTATTAAAATTTGGGGTTATTAAAAAATAATTATTTGGCAGCATTTAAAACATATATAGAAGGCCCAAACCTATACGAGTGGTGGGAACAACAATAATGGGGAGAAATATTTCGAGATGAGAATGTTAAGAAAACAGAAAAAAATTAAGCTTACAACAGATTAAACAGAAAATACAAATTGCATAGAGATAACGAATCACATAATGAAGAAGTTGAGGGATAAACAGAGCGCATCTTTTGTACTTTCCGTGAATGACCATTCCAATGGCCATGGCGTTGGAATAAACATCTGAACTTCTTTCTTCCATTCCAGTCACACCTTATGCTAGAACTTTTGTGTAGAGCTTTTAATAAAAAAACATTTCAGGGTGTTGGTGAGCCACACAGCTAATTAGTGTAGCAGCAAACAACGCAATTCATGCCATGTCGCTCTGTCTTCTTTTCAGCTAAATGATAACTTTATTTTCTCAAAACATTAATTACGTTGAATAATTAGAGATTGACCAGCCAATATTGTAAGGTTTATGTTCATTCCAAAAGTGCTTGGAGTGGATGCATAAACGTCCCTTACAGCACTTAGTTGGGCCTCTTCAAAGAATTCTGTCTTATTATTGCATTATTTAGTGACAACATTGTACATGGGACTGGTTTGTATCGTCGTTGCATTGAATGTGTGACATGATTCTTCCATTTATAATGCTCCTTACAAGCTACTCATGGCATAGATGTTACTATTGTATTTAAAATCATTTTAATAGTTGATCAGCCTATCTTGTTCGATTAATTGAAATGAATTATTGTTTGACTTTAGTAATGCTTAGATTTTACTCTATCTCATTTATTTTTATAATATTAAATTTTTTAATTTTATGGAATCAAAATTAATGAGGATTAAAATTAAGATGAGGCATAATTAGGTAGAATAAATATTAAGATCAAAGTTGAAAATAGTTCAAATATATTTATAATCTTTTTAGATAATTATAATAAAAAATTATTTTTAAGAATAAATTTATTGTTATAATTATAGTTAGAGAGATTAAGTTGGAATCACAATTATATTATATTTTTAATTAAGATATGATTATAAAAATAATTAATTAGAAAGCATTAAATTAATTTAAGAGGGATTTCTTTTTATAACTAAAATTATATAATCTTATTTTAACTATATAATGATTCAATTTAGGATTGAAAATATATAAAATACAATACATATAATATTTATTATTAATCAAAATTTTAAAAAACTATAAACTAGCTTTAAATATTTCAATTAATCATATTATAACTTGAATTTTAATTAATATTTACTTTAAGTATAAAAAAGTTGGATCTTAAAAGGTGAGTGAGTAAGGAACCAATCTGTCGTTTGGTTTATGAGAAGCCTCTTATTTCTCAAAATATTGGTCAGTGGGAGGGCAATGAGGTATTTAAAGTGTCATTTTTAGAGGAGCGAGTTTCAAGATATCTCTCATAGCTTCAAAGCAGGGCTCTTATTGGTAAGATCTGGAATTTCTCTCCAAATATTAATAAGCTTTCAAATTGGGGTCAATGAATTTTTTTATAACGATAATGGTAGTGGATTTTTTATTATGATATTTTCTATTAAGTCTGATCAAGATTGTGCTCATAGATGCAAATCTTGGTTTTTTGAGGGTCTTGGCTTGTTTACTCAATCATGGGTACCTAATTTTAACCCCCATTTAACCATAATAAATTTTTCCCTCTTTTGGGTATTTTGGCACTCTCTCCCATTGGAATATTGAGATTTGGACATCATTCAAACATTAGGAAATCAGATGGGCATTTTTCTGAGGTGCGATCTCCATTCGTTAGAACATGCAAATATTCTACTCTTGTTTTGTCTTCTTCTTGATCTGTATAAAATTCTTGTCAATCTATTGTTATTCAACCTAAATATGATTGTTGGGTTCAACAAAATGTGATAGAAATAAGTTAACTATAGTGGATGAGCATATGGACAATCTAGGTCATTTCACCTTAGCCTATCATGCCACCCACAATGAAGAAATAAGGGTGTTTAAGGATTCGGTCTGTAACTCTAATCTATGTTCATTTGCATCAAATTTAGCCTCTTTCTCTATAATGAAATACATAAATATGTCTCTTGCAATGTTTGAAGAAGCTCCTTCTTAGAGGCCAACCAAGAATTCTCAATTGGTAGTCTTCACAGTGTCCTTTTTCAATTCCCCTTCCCTCAAATCTAATCTTAGAAGGTTTCTTTCAAGCCAAAGCCTTCTTCTGGGGTCTTCAATTCAAGTAACTGTTCCAAATTTTTCTTCTAACCAAGCTGTTACTTTGACCTAATCTCAGTCATGCTTCTGAGATAGAGTTCTCAGCAAGGATGGTTTTGTGTTTACCCCCATATTGTTTTGATTAATAAAGGTGGGATAGGCCTGTACCAATGCATAACCACAAAGTGACACCAAGAGTGGATGAGGGATGCACAACCAACCAAAAAAAACCCTACCAAACACAACAAAAACCCTAACAGGGAGAACAGATAGCCAACACCTAAACTAAAAAACCAACATGCAGAAGAAAAAAATTAAAAAAATGTAGGTCCACCAAAACACAAAACATCTCTCTCACACAGGCACCAAGTGATGGCCTACTACTTGGGGGTATCCTTGTCCTGCCAAGCTTGACACAAACTAAGCACTTTATCAGAAAAAATAATTTTTTCACTTGAACTAATCCCAGAACCATTTAGGAGACCAACGCAGAGTCACGGCTAGCCTTAATCATCAACGCACTGGGGCCGGATCTCGTGGGAAAGGAATCCATGTGCCATCATTCTTTCACCCTTCTCATTTCTATCTCATCATGGATAGCCTATAGGGAGGCATTGTTCTTGCTAGCCACATCTCTGCAAGCATAGTTGACCTCCTCAATTTTGTTTTTAAGGGCCCCCTAGGTTTTATTGACCTCTTCAAGCTCATGCTTGCTACTCGGATTCTTTATCGTAGAGTCCATGTCTATAAAATTTCCACCCACCATTTCCCACTACCCCATAATGTCCACAAGACCATTAGCAATTTTCCAAACTCTATCCCCATCCAACTCATCAACCCATGTGTTGTCCCTAGCCTCAACCTTGGCTGTCGCCTCAAGCCCATTGTTCTTATTCATCGCCACATTCATTTGCATGAAGAGACATTCAATCAAATCTTCCGGAATTTGAGCGTCCTCATGCAGGTGCTTCACAATTTTTTCTACAGTTGAAGTGGTGCTCTTAACGTTGGAATTACTAAGGGAGGTTTAAGGGGGAGGACTAGGGTTTCCTTCAATCTTAGCAAGGGACGAATCCGCCCTTAAGCTATCCGAGGAGCCTAAATCCTCCGAGGATAGAGACTTAGAGCCAGAATGAACAATCTCGTTAACCACATCTTGTTGTATCTGAAACTGGACACCCACATCTTGGTAGTAACAATGCCCCTAAATTTGGAAGTAACAATGCCCCTAAATTTGGAAGTAACAATGCCCCTAAATTTGGCAATTATAGCAGGGTTTTTCCCATTGGGAAACTTAGAACTAGAGTGAGGCATAATCTATTCTACAAAATTAGACGGGGTAACAATAAGGTAAATATTCAGATTTGGATCAGAGGTAGACCCAGCCGCAATGGAAGGGACCCCAATAGAGGGGGACAAAGGCAAGTAGAAACTATACACTCTCCATATACAACCGTCGTGGAGACGGGGTTTGCCCTTTTCCATGGATTTGCAAATAGATTGAGAAAAATAAGACATAATCCAGAAGGGGAAATTCATTCATACCCCATACTGGAGATGATAGCATCGGAAAAGTCTACATATGGAAGCTTCTTTTCTTACCATCCAAGGTGAAGTAATTCATTACCATCAAAGCCACATCCTTCCTAATGCAGAGGAGATCATCCCTGTTGTAGCCACTTTGATGCTTGAAAACTCCCTCTCTCCGTTCAAAAAGCTGATCAAAGTCATCCTCGTAATTCCCTTCGGGATTTTTTGGGAAGGACACATCATCAAGGTCCAACCTTGTCACCTTCCTAGAAGTCCTTGTCAAAACCACAAAAGTAACACTGCCATTGTTCACATTCCTATTGTCCCAAGCATTAACAAAATTAGGAGAGAGCTTAGACTCATGGCTAGTCATCCATTCAACATAATTATATAGGTTCCCTTTAATCACCCTATCCCACACCTCCTCATTATTTTTTAATTTGGAGTAATTATCAGGTTCAGTCTAAATCAAATAGCCACCCATAGTTGCAAGATATAAAACCAAGTTGAGGAACTGACAAGCTTGGGGAATATAGTGGTAGGTAGTACCATCAATGATTTTTAAATCTCACCAACTTAACCAACAAGGAAAGTAAATGGCAAGGTGGAAAATTTCAAAAAATCCAACTTTGAGATTATGCATCATTAATTGATGAGTCCTTCAAGATCGTGGGACGAGCGTCCACCGATATTTCATGCAAGTGGATGCATATTTTAAAATTATTAACATGCATGCCCATCCCCACCAACTTATCTTCCACACAGTTGCCTTCCCATCTCATGCCACAAAACCCGACGTCTCCTAGAAAGGGAAGGAGCTCGTGACACTTGGCAATGAGAGAATTAATTTTCCAATCCGGTTTTGTTTCCTTCCTAAGCATCGTGATGGTATTTCTTAAGTCACCTTCAATAGTGGCACACTTAAGTCCCTTTTTCCTGGCCATGATCAACCCATAATAAACAACTGCCACTTTAGCCATATTGTTGCATTGTTTGTGGAATTGTAGATCCCTATAGGTGGTTTTTTATTATGGTAGATTCCTATATCTCTTTTTTCCCAAAAATCCAACGAAACGTGAGTCATGTGAGACACAAACAACACTTTATCATGAAAACGTAAAGTATTAAAAATTGGGGTTATTAAAAAATAATTATTTGACAGCATTCAAAACATATATAGAAGGCCCAAACCTATACGAGTGAGATACACAAATGGCCATAAACATATATAATTTCAAGAAAAGGGCAAGCTAAGAGTGTCAAATTAAAATAGATTTTTTAATATTTCTTGCTTCCCAAAAACCAACGAAATCTAAGCCATGTGAGACCAAAAAAATGATTTTTCATGAAAGTATAAAGTATTCAAAATTGAGGTTACTCTCCCCAACCTGATCGACGAGAGACTTGTCCCTAGAAATTTTTGTTCATCGAATTTGAGAAGACACAGACCCATCAGTATCTTTACTGAGTAAGCTTTTCTTTTGAGAAGGTGATTAATGACATAAAAGACATCTGAGATCTTATCCGCTGCAACTGGGGATATTATTTCTGAAGACAAACCTAATTCTCCTTCAAAATATTTACGATTACCATTTTCCAAATTAATTTTCATGGCGTCAACAACTTTGTGTGAAGGTTAAGGCAGTGCATTTAACATTTATTCCTTAAAAGTACAACAATGAGTGCCACCAGGTGATAAGTGCTACCAACAGAAAGGTGGATGCCATCTACAATCCTCCTATGTGAACATTGTTGACATCATCTATGAAAGCATGGGATAATGGAATGAAGAGCTAAATCCAACAAATATGCAAAAACAAGAAAGCTAGATAATAATTAATTTGACATGTCCCGAGCCAAAGCCAAAGCTAGGTTGATTTCCTCATTAGCTTCAATATGATTGAAGAAAATATAACCTTCAAGAAGTCTACAACCCTTATTCACCAAGGCATCTACCACGGTTTTGACTTCTCTAAAACAATGTGATATAGTTTATGCTTCAAACACTAGTAATAAACTCCAGGACTCGTACTTAATACACCTAATTTTCCAGCTTGGAGCATCTAGCTTTTTAAGTGCAGAGATCATATACATAAAGTCCCCCTCTATGTTAAGATTCCTAACTCTTTATTTGATTGCCAATCTTCTCCCAAACACTAAAGCAAGAGCCTTCGCCCCGTTGTTAACATTATTTTGGGTTTCTTAAATGTGTAGAAAATTTGTATCTCTTAAGCTACCTCGGAAGTCAATTCTAATAGGGGGTAAATTGAGAAAATTAAGGTTGTTAGGCAATTTTTGATATCCCAACCAATGTGCCTTTGGTTGCATTTAGGACACTTGAGGTAAAGGTTAAAAGGGGTGTTTTAATTTTTTTGAGGGGTCGGATGGATGGTTTGTTACAAAGTGAAGGAAGAAAGAAGGATAAAAAGAGGGTTGCATACCTTTTTTATTTTACGTAGCACACTCTTAGAGGTAAACCCTATTAATTTTATTTTGTTGATCTTCAATTTGTTAGTGTTATTAACAATCGTGTGGCTATTCAAAATTAATCTAAATACAAGTACTTAATTCTACAATGTTCCAACAACTAAATATATATTCAAATTCGATGAACATCATATATATATATATATATTTGGATCAAAATTTCATGATAGTTTACTAGTGTATACATATAGAGAACTTCTTGTAATTAAGAAATTTTTTGTATTACTATATTGTGAAATTAGGAGAAGCTACAAAATAATTTCATTTATCCTAAAGACTAAAATAGGCATCATTAATCATGTTTATATCAATTTACTCGACTTCAAATGCTAAAGACAAAAATATATAGTGCGCATGATTCATCTTAATAGGAATACATGGCATCAAGGTAATTTTTAAGGAAACACGTAACTGTCCCACTTTATAAGTCAAATAAAATTGAAACACGACACATAGTGTAATTCGGCAAAATATTTTTTACCAGATAGGCGGCGGCTAGGAAACGAAAAAGACCCGAGAACAGTGTAATGTCACATTAAACATAATTTAATTTAAATTCTCGATGATGACAAGGTGGAGACGTGAAAAGAAAGGTTTGTTTACGGCATTTTCGGGCTGCTCGCAGACCGATGGATAATGATTATTTAACATGTGTTTATATATCCTCATAATGATTATTTAACATGTTTTTATATAGAGCCATGTACCATGTGCTTGTAAGCTCCATCCATCCTCTATATATGCATAGTTATTGTAGGGGCAAATTCAATATAGCTAATTCCTTGTAAGTCTGTCCATACATTCTTCCAATTCTTGCAATCGATGTCGAATCAGGAGCTTCTTCCAATCGATGTCTCGGGGGACGTGGGTGCTAGAATCCTGAGTGTCGATGGAGGAGGAGTACGGGGTCTTATTCCTGTGCAATTGCTCAAATTCTTAGAGAAGCAGTTGCAGGTACAGTTTATAAATTGTATTCTTTAGCTGCACAATTCATATAGTTTTATTTGCACAAATGTATTACTTACTGAAATGCTTCGTTTTTATCAGAAATTGGATGGGGAAGATGCCAGACTAGCAGATTACTTCAATATAATGGCAGGTACCAGCACTGGAGGTCTCATCACCACAATGTTAGCCACTCCAGACCCGAATGACCACAAACACAATCGTCCTTTTAGTACCCAGAAAATTGAAGATTTCTACTTGAAGAATGCGAGTTTGATATTTCCTCAACCAAGGTTAGTAGCAAGTGATTGCAATATTTGTGGTAAAATTCTCTAGCACCAAATATTTGTTGTGTTTACGCAAAACTTCTCGTGTTGTTGGACTTCTAGCAAATGGAATATTTTTCACGGCATTTTTGGTCCCAAATACAATGGCAAACATCTGGTCGATATCTTAGAACAAGAGAAATTTCACGAAAGACGGCTGTGTGATACGGCTACTAACCTGGTGATACCCACCTTTGATATCAAGACGCAGTTTCCTACAATTTTCGCCAGTCATGAGGTATTTCATTTTATTTTATAGGATGATCTTGAGTTATGAAGATGAAGAATAGACGAGGATGATTCTTACGATGATATGTGCAGGCGAAAGTAGATCCGCTGAAGAATCCACATCTAATGGACGTATGCCTCTCCACAACTGCAGCTCCTACCTATTTTCCATCTCACCAGTTTACAACAAATTCCAGTGACGGAAAGACCCAAGTTTTTAACTTAGTAGATGGAGGAGTAGCGGCTAATAATCCTGTAATGCCTGCTTGTATTATGAGTAGAGATTTTGATCAGATTTTTATTTCACATCAATAAACTATTATAAGGGTCTCACAACAATTTTCTAATTATGCAGACCTTGATAGCAATGAACTTAGTCACTCGAGCAGTTCATCAGGATACAAGAATAGTCGACAAAAAGGTATTGTATTGTATCGTATTTTGATACTATTTAGAATAAACATCTCATATAAAACGAATGCTTGATGCTGGGAAATATTAATTAGAAGCTCAACTATGTTAACCAGAGGTTGTTATTTACAGGAGCACCTTGACCACTTTATTGTACTTTCTCTTGGAACGGGATTAGAAGAGGGTATTGAATGGGACGCAAAAAAGGCTGCCACATGGGGAAGCTTGAAGTGGATTACTCACGATGGAAGAACGCCTCTCATAGAATCTATCATGAATGCAAGTTCAGACATGGTCAACATTCATACAGCTTTGATGCTCCATCATGTCAAAGAAAACTATCTTAGAATCCAGGTCTTTTTCATAGTTTCCAATAATGTTCCTTGAAACGATAAGGCCTCTAGATCTATAATTCTACAGACCATGTTTCTGCTATAATTTTCTGTATGGTTAACATGTGGGCTTTCATACTGTAGGAATGGCAACTAAAAGGAAGCGAAGCAAAGATGGACCTCAGTACGGACGAGAACCTGAGGAATCTTGTGAAGAAAGGCCAGGAACTATTGGATAAGCCTGTTAGAAGTTTAAATTTGGAGACTGGGCGTCCTGAGACAGTGAAGAACGACTGCACAAACAGGATGGCATTGACTAAGTATCTCCTATAACTCTCTAACTCTTCCTTGTATTTTCAGATCCTAGTTTCCTATCCTTTTGTTCTCACCATAACTATCATTTCCACTTGCCAGAATGGCTGAACGACTCTCCAAGGAGAAGAAGTTGAGGGATAAACGGAGCGCATCTTCTGCACTTTCTATGAATGGCCATAGTGTTGGAATAAACATCTGAACTTCTTTCTTCCATTCCAATCACACCTTACGCTAGAATTTTGTGTATAATTTTTAATTAAAAAACATATCAGGGTTTTGGTGAGCCACACAGCTGATTTGTGTAATGGTAAACACAGCAATTCAAGATTTAGCTGTGTTTTTGCCAACTAATAGATGCCATTTCATTCTGTTTTTTTTTATAGCTAAATTATTATTTTATGTTCTCCAAATATTAATAGCATTGCAGTTGTGGACAACAAGGCAATGTAAGTTTTATATTCGTTCCGAAAGTGCTTGGAGTGGATGCATAAACGTTCCCTACAACACTTAGTTGGGCCTCTTCAAGGAATTGTCTTATTATTGTATTCTTTACTGATAACACTGTATTCGGGGAATGGTTTGTATTATCGTTGGATTAAAAAATATAGATGTTATTATGATATTTGTTTGGTTTTTAATAGTATTTTTAATTATAGAAGATTTGAAGTCAGTATTATTTGGATGCCTAAAACATTTAATACTTGATCAATCAATTATGATAAGAAATCAAAAATTGAGGGTATCCAGTCTTATCCTTATTATGTTCATTCAACTAGTTTTATAAATAATAGATTCATTTAAAACAATTCAAATTTGAAAAAAAAAATTTTAAAATTTCTTATTTTATCCAAATTTTTTAATCAACAGAAAGCTTAAAGTCAATCACTTAACATCAGATCATTCATGTTCAGTCCGCAGTGCAGAGCTATTAAATAGTGATGATTCCCCTCTACCATCTTGGAAACATATTTGTGTGCTTGCAAATTCCTTTCGTAAAATCTCGGAAGCAAAGTGGCGGGAACAGCAATAATGTGGAGAAATATTTCGAGATGAGAATGTTAAGAAAACAGAAAAAAATTAAGCTTACAGCAGATTAAACAGAAAATACAAATTGCATAGAGATAACGAATCACATAATGAAGTAGTTGAGGGATAAACACAGCGCATCTTCTGTACTTTCTGTGAATGACCATTCCACTGGCCATGGTGTTGGAATAAACATCTGAACTTCTTTCTTCCATTCCAGTCACACCTTATGCTAGAATTTTTGTGTAGAGCTTTTAATAAAAAAACATTTCAGGGTTTTGGTGAGCCACACAGCTAATGTGTGCTTAAATATTCCTTTCGTAAAATCTGGGAAGCAATGTGGCCGGAGCAGTAATAATGGGGAGAAATATTTCAAGATGAGAATGTTAAGCAAACAAAAAAATTTAAACTTACAGCAGATTAAACAGAAAATACAAATTGCATAGAGATAACGAATCACATAACGAAATTAAAGTATCAATTGTCCCTGCAATGATGTCGGTTATGAATAAAATTTGACAAGGGTAAAGATCACATAAAAAATAATTATACATTCCCTTTAGTGGATTTGCACAAATCATTCCAACTTGACCATTCAAAGAGCAGATGAAAAAAGGTCTTTTTGACACCAATGGTACTCTGAACTGAAGGCCTTTATCATGTCTTGTCAAATTTAGCACTTTCCTAGCTTCTCTTAAAAAAATTATCATCACAAGGGTGACTACCACTCAAATTAATAACAGCCAAGGATCTTTCCAATATATCCTTCACATTTAAAACTAGTAGATATTAGTCCTGTTTTTAAACAATGGTAAATAACGTGTTGGCATGACACTTAAGTCATGGAGCTTCTCTGATAAAAGTTGTTTATGCCTTTCTAAGATCCACAAAGCAATAGTATAGGCTTTTGATTAACAGATCTTTAATTTTTCAATGATTGTTTAATGTATTAACAACTATTAGTGGTTTGAAATTTGAGATTGTCTGCCCTCCTCCAAATAATTTAAATTTATTGAAGCGAGGGAGAATTATAGAAGCCAACCTTCAAAAATCAGTCTCTAATTCTCCTCTAAAACAATGCCAAACCTATATATAAGCTGTCTATTAGTTTGCCCCAATCTCCTTGGATTTGAGCTATCTCGAAGTGAAACAAAAAGATAGATCATTGAGCATCTAAAATTATCTTGTTAGAGTCAAGGAACACTGAGAGGGCGGGGGTTAATCAGTGTTATACCAGAAATCAAATTAACAAAATTATTCTTTATTCACCGGTTAGTGATCTATAACAGTAAATAACATAAGCAAGCAATGAATAAACCACAGATCCACAACACCAAAATTTTACATGGAAACCCGGAGAGGAAAAAACATGGTGGGGCTGGAACCCACAATATTCATATACCATGGACAAGAGTACATAAATATTACATAGATGGGGAATGCACTTGCATTCAGGGTCACTGCATAGAGCTCACTACTCAATTAAAATGACCCAGAAGGCTAAAACCTTTAGGGAAGTCTGACTGGCTTATAATTTGATTACAATGAGGAAATACAATTAAAGAACTCTGAAATGGCATCTAACAATGCAAAAATGAGTTCTGGTTAAGCACAATATCTTTGACTATACTCGCTCTGCAATATTCTCTGTTTCCGTCTCAGTCAACTACTGCATCACCTAGGAATCAAATGTGCACATGAAACTACGTTCAATCACACCAAAACGGATCGCCACAATAGGAATACTCTAAAAACCAATCACCAACTCAATCTTATATATCCGGTCATATCAAAAATAATCTCCTCCAAATCGGCTTCCAGAAATGTAATGTGTAGTCACATGCCGGCTTGACCAGAGCCAAAAATATAAGTTCAAATCATCAAAAGAGTAATAAAATGATGTTTCTAAATTGGCCCAATCAACAAGAACATGATTAAATGCACCGTAATTACCGGAAAACTTCCAGACCCAAAAGTGCTCTATGCTACCTAAAATACTGGTTAACACATGCTTCCGGATAGGGAGAATTGCAATCGCCAGATTGGATTTCCATGAGGACTTGCCATCACTGAAAACCCTAAACCAATAATCAAGCATCAAAAATTACCAAATGAGTGTCAATTGCCAACAATATCCCCCTTTGGCATTGATGGCAACACTTGTGAAAAATGACTAAGTGTTGAGCACTGAACACCGGTTCAAAAGAATTAAAATAATCTCTAAGGCTCCCTTTTAGACAAAGAATTCCACTCTCCAATATTGTACATTTTTCATCATCTTTCTCCTCCTTTGACAACAATGCCAAAGATGAGGTGTTGTCCAAAACAGAGATACTTATAAATACTTGAAGATATCAGCATAAGTAGTTTTCAAAAATCCTAGCTGAGTATCTCACCTAGTCTTCAAATTGTCCAAAACTGTGATAAATGCACTAAATACAATGCCATGAATTTTGAACTCTCTCAGATTAGATGGTATAGGACGGGTCATCTCCTTCATACAATCCACCTTATTGTTTAATATGGTGTCCAACCAGGAGGCAATCAAGTTCTGAAGTTCACCTACTTTTCTCAAAATTTTCTCCTTGCCCGCTTGAAGGCTTGAGATTTGATCATTTAGGGCTATAATCTGCCCTTCAATACTTCTGGTTAGAGTTGCATTAGGATCAAAGGACTGAGAAATGCCAGCAAGCTTTCCTTGGCAAACACCTCTTTGCTTATCAATATCTACAATGAACAAGTAAAATTAGGCAAGATTTGTACAATTTTCTGGCTTCTGACAATGTGTCAGAAATAATCTACAGTCTCTCATTTATTCTGACTCTATCATCTTCAATCATTTTCCAGAATATTTGCTTCCTAACATCCTTGAATTTATTCAAAACTTTATGTGTAGTTGTCTTCTCCAAAGAATCAAAATTGCTATTTACACTATTAATCAATTGTAACAATCTACCGGAGGGGCTGTTATTTGAATCTAACTATACATTAGGGTCCACCTTCTGTAAAACATCTATAGACATCAAAGTTAGTCTTTTATCTTCAATTTCTGACTTCACTTGATCTTGGCTAGCTTGGGCTTGTACTGGCAAGCATGAGATTTTTTACAGGTGACATCTTTCCAAGATCAACAAAACCATCAAGATAAATAGAAATCTGAGGCGGGGTACTTGTAATTGGAGGAGTGAAAATTGCCAAATTATCTATGCCTTTGCCTTTGTCAACCTTAGCTTCTATTGTCTCAACATCCTTCTTCTCTCCCTTATCCCCTTTATCTATTGCATAGGTGTTGTCATTTGGTACAGTATCAACTCGTTGGATTTTCGGGGCTGCAAAGCTATCCACCACTGAAGGACCATCAAGAGTCTCAACATTAAGTGGAGTAATATCCTAGTCTTCCAGATGATCCTCAAACTAAGTTTCAACCTTTTGACTTCTGAAAACACTTTGCTTCTCTTCCAGATAAAATGACTTGAATGCATCCTTGTATAGTGAGTCATCCTGAATTATCTTTTTCCATATATCCTTTGTTTCTTTCCTCACCTCCTCCACATTTTCGATCATCAATTTTTTAATCCTATTTTTACTTCTAAATTCCTTCTTCTTTGCCTCTTCAATGAGTCTCTTGACTTCATCATGAGTAATGCAAGTATAGACATTTACAAGTTCTCTTTCCTTCATCTCCCTATCAATCTTACTTGTAGTCATTCTTCTTGCATCAATTAGATTATACAAATCTTTTGGAATGGTCTTTTTCTAATTCAATCAATGTCTTACTAAAGTTGTGTAAATATAGTACAATTGCTTCTTCAACTTTTCTCTTATCACGTTCATCAAAATTCTCAAAGTATGCTCCAAGATTCTTTAAATTGTCATCCACTATTATTTCATCTATCAACTGATATGTTGATAGTGGAGTAACAATTATGTACTTACCTTATATGTTGCCAGACTCAAGGTCTTTGTCGAGTTGACTTTTGACTTGCCTACCTCTTTTGGATCTTCTGGTAGGAGCAGGATCAGATTTTACTTTCTTGGATTGTTGGGCTCCACTGGTCTATAGCTTCCTCACCACTCTCACAAATTCTCCTTTCTTTTTCACCTTTCCTGCTTCCTCCTCAGATTCAGTTTCCGAGGCTACTAGAGATACTGCAACATAGGTTCTTTTAGGCTTCTGCTTTTTCTTCAATACACCCTTTATGGATGGGCTAGATTTTGCAGGTTGGGCTACCAAAGCAGGAGCAGAATTAGTCTCTTTCTACACATGACTTTCCCTTGCTTTCTTCACCACCTCCCAGGTGAAACCCATCTAAACTACCACTTCCTCTACCATCTTAGTAACTTTTCTTTTTAAGGTAGGAGTAGTGAATTGCATGTGCAAATTGAGGTCTTTCCCTTTGAAAGTACCAAATTTTCCTTCCTTTGGATCCACTAGTTAACTCAATAGATGTTGGGCATATGCCTCAAGTGTAACAGAATCAACTTCATATCCCATGGGCATGATCCATACTACTCCATTTCTTCTATTAGACATTGATCCTTATCGATCATGAAACAAATGCTTTGCTCATATTTTTCAACCACCTCCTTTGGGATCCTTTCTTTGTTCTTCATTGCAGCTTGGAAGGTTTTCAAATATCCCTAGAGAGAAGATATCCTCATTGTTGCATCTCAAACACCCCATAATCCTTCTTTGATATACATAGCTATTGGTCTATCATAGGCCCATTGGACCTTACCTTTTATACTGAGTATCTCATTCAATAAGTACAAGGCTAGACAAATAAGAAGTGTACCATATTTAAATGTGTGCTTTTTGTCTTGTTTGACCTTCTTTAGATTGCTCAATAATTCATTCAGGAGGGCAGTGCACAAGCCATATCTTTTGTCATCCTTAAGCATCTGGTATGAAGAGTAAATAATAGTAACGGAGATAGAGTTGTACCTGTTGGATTAGTAAACCTTGTAAGAGACTACTATTGATGCAAACTTAACATCATTCTCCGGGATATCATTAATGATCATTACCCTGTTGTCGAATTTAGATCCTATGATGGCTATGACTATTTCATTTGACACTTTCCTTAGACTGGGCACATCACCGGTTTTAGCTAGGCTGGTTACACCTCGAATCACCTCTTTGGTAATTTTATGTGGCCTATCAAGCCATATAACTCATTATGTACTACAAGAAACCCTTGTCTTGAAGCACCTTGTATTCTAATTTCAAATTTCCCAAACCATCAGCCAAATACTTGTTGTAAAGATCCAACATACCTATGTTTCCAAGCTCCTCAAGATCGCATTGAATGTAAGCCCTAATGTCTTTGTTGTGGAGAACATCATAAGGCGCAGATGAAAAAACACTTTCTAGATCATCCTCAACTGACTTAAAAGGGTGTTTCTTCAAAACTAGTTGATCCCTATCCCTAATCTCAACCACCAATGGGGTAACAACACCAGAAGTTGAAGTCATTTTAAATGCTAGGGTTTGCAGAAAACTAAAAGCCTGAACAGAAAAATACCTTGCTTCACAAAAGGGCGCGGGAATTCACTTTGGAGTTGCTGAAATTGTTGTTGGAACCACCAAATTTCTTTTCTCTTTTCTCTATTCTACTTTCTTGATCGCATTGTAACAAATGAAACTTCAAAATACACTTTAATCCTTCAAAAACCTAATTTTCCACTGTAATAAATGCAGCCACTGGTTATCATGATTTTCATGAAATCGCATATCGGATCACCAAATCTTCTTAGAAAGTTTTGAATATCATCTACACTCATGATTCAAGCCTTCTGCAATCTTCCAAAATCGATTGCAAACCACCAAAGAGGAGGTTCTTAGAATCTGCATGAAAGGCTCCCCCTAAGGCATAAAGTCCTAGTTACTGGATGAAAATCCTACACCGGATTCAGGTGTAGACCCATTGTCAGTTCTAGATTCATCTTTTCTTACCACATCTTCTCATTCTTCTCCTTGATCTCTTCTACTTTTGCTTTTCCTTTCTCGTCTAAGTTACTCTTATCTACCAAAGCATTGTTCTTACTTTTGCAGTACTTTGCAATGTGACCGATTTTGTTGCATTCTTAGCAAAAAATATTATTTTTCTTAGGTCTAAAGTTAATTTGATTTGGTCTCATACTGCATTGATTAGAGATATGTCCAAACATCCCACAAGCATAGCATCTTTTGTTTTGGAAGTTATTCATTACTACTCTACACACATTTGACTTGTGACCAAAATTATTGCATATGAAACACTGACCGATAAAGGTAGGAACATTATTCATGTTGTTCATTCTATTATTCATCCTACTTCTGCATTGATTTTCCATATGACCAAACTTATTGCAAGTAAAGCATCTACCATTGAATTTATGAGCATTAGGTTGTCTTACCGGAGGATTCTTTCTCTTCTTTTGATCAGGTTTTGCATTGCCTTGTCCAGATCCGGAGGATTCACCTTTCTCAAATCAAAGTCCTCGTATTTCATTTCCGTGCCTCTAACTTTCCATCATCTCATCAAGCCTTGCTGAGATAGCTTTGAATTTGTCTTTGTATTCATAAGTTGTAGCAAGTTCATCCCTTAAGGTAGCAATTTGTCTTTCAAGTTCTTGACCATTATTCCTTGATTGTGTTAGCTTAAGCTTCAATTGATCATTCTCATAGGTAAGCCTGCAACATTCATCTGCTCTTTCTTTCAATGAGTGTGCCGTATTTTCTTCATTTTTCTTCTGGTCCTCTATCTCCTTAGTTAGTCTCATTACAATGGATTGCATATCATTCTTCAAGGTAGAATTCTCTCTTTCAAGCTTGTTGACTCCATCTGCTTTATTCTAATATTCCATGATCTGATCTTCTTTCTCCTTTAGCTTGTTCATTAACTCCTTCCTCTTCTCTCTAGAGATGTTTGCTTAATCCTTCAGGTCATTAATGAAATCATCAACAACATTCAGGTTCCTCTTCAAGGTATAGATCTTATTTCTAGCTGCAACAAGATCTTCAAGTGCTACACTGAGTTGTCTCTAAAAACTAGAATCCATTGAATCAATCTCCTAGAACTTCCTCAAATGGTTAAGTTTCCTCAGAGGTACTAGGCTCTAATACCAATTGTTAGAATCAAGGAACATTGAGAGGGGGGGTGAATCAGTATTTTGTCAAAAATCAAATTCATAAACTTATTCGTTATCCATCGGTTAGCAATGCATAACAGTAAAGAACTTAAGCAAGCAATAAATAACCACAAATCCACAACACTAGAATTTTTATGTGGAAACCTGGAAAGGGAAAAACCATGGTGGGGCTAGAACCCACAATATTCATATACTATGAACAGGAGACATAAGTATTACATAGATGGGGAATGCACTTGCATTTGGGCTCATTGCCTAGATCTCACTTCTCAATTACAATGACCCAAAAGGCTACAACCTTGAGGGAAGTCTCACTGACTTACAATTTCATTACAATGAGGAAATACAATTAAAGAACTTTGAAATGGCATCTAACAATGCAAAAATAAGTTCCAATTAAGCACAAGATCTCTGACTACACTCACTCTACAATATGCTCTATTTCTATCTCAGTCAGCTACCGAATCACCAAGAACATGATTCAATATACCGCAATCACTAGAAAGATTGCGGACCCAAAACTGCTTTGTTCTACCTGAAATACCTGTTAAAACATGCTTTCAGATAGGAATAATTGCGACCACTGGATCAAATCTCCATGAAAAGTTGCCATCAATGACAACCCTAAACTAATAATCAAGCATTGAAAATTACGGGATGAGTGTAAATTGCCAACATATCTCTGTAGATGTTTTTTTCATTACAACACAGCCACCAAATCATTAAACTTTACATGATCCCAAAGATCTGTAGCTCAAAGTTGTACAAAGGAAGATATTGATAGAGAGTGGAAACTATTATTGTATAAACAAAGCACCTCTTCCAAATGCAAAAGGGCATGCATTTCTATACTTTATATGTTGGCAATTGACACTCTATTGGTTAGGTTTCACTATGTTGTCATTGATGGCAACATGATTCTGGGTTCTGTCTTCATATGGTCTACCGACAGACACTTCACAGACTCTACATCAGCACTGGCACTGGCACTAGCAGGATAAAAGATTTCTTTGGTCATCGAAAATGCAGACCGACATGGTCTAGTAAAGGTCATCAGTATTGGAGGCCAACACATCTTGGATCTGGCACGGAAACTTGTTTTAATGTTTATTCATTTAT
Organism: Cryptomeria japonica; assembly: GCF_030272615.1. NCBI lineage: Eukaryota > Viridiplantae > Streptophyta > Pinopsida > Cupressales > Cupressaceae > Cryptomeria > Cryptomeria japonica. The sequence continues at coordinate 110,266 of NW_026728957.1, read as the reverse complement.
ATTATATGGCCGACATGTAATCTAATATTGTATATATCCTTGTAAGCCGACATAAGGCATAAATTTGTATAGGGTATAGGGCAGATTGATTAGATAATTTTGACATGATGATAGGAATATAATGTAATGGACATGGAAATGTAATATGATGTGAAATCATTCTGAGAGACTATGTATGTGAGGAATTCATTGTAAGGGTTATTTTGGTACAAAGGTTTAGGGTTTTGATTGGAACAGACAGAGCATAACCGGAACTGTATTCTGGCATAGAAGATGCAATATTAGCAGTTCACATTTCTCTGGATTGTTGTCTGGAATTTTATGTAATCAGTAAGGCTCCTACTGTGATTGAGCAGTGTCCTCTAGGTTGTAAGCCTTTCTACAAGTGCAGGCCCATCATATATTGTAATATCTCTTTATATGGCTAGTGGATTGATATTGTGGGTCACAAATCCCACCGTGGTTTTTCCTCATTGATGTTTTATACGTATAAATATGTGTGTTAGGATTCTCATTAATATGTTTGGCTTATTGGTTGCATTACTTCTTTCAATTATTTTTATACTGGTATACCAGTTAGTGTATGAATTTTTTGTTAAGGCTAAAATATTTTATTCCAGTATAAGACCAATTCACACCCCCCCCCCCCTCTTAGTGTTATTGATTTCCAACAATTGGTATCAGAGCCTTGTGCCTTAGAGGAAGTTTAACAGCTTGAGGAAGATCCTAAAACCGCAATATTGAATATGGCTTTGGAGAAGCAGCTTGAGATGGCCCTTGAAGATTATGATTCTAAAAGTTTGAAGAACTTAAAGCTACAAGATGAGTTGAATTCTGCTAAATAATTTATTCTTGTCCTACGAAAGATGCTATCATCTATTCAAGCTAGGAAGAAGAAACTTTTGCAAAATCAGGATGATGAAGAGAAAAATGCACTTAAGGAGAAATGTCAGAAATTGAGTCAGGAGAACATGGTTATGAAAAATGAAATGCAAGATATAGCTATGAGGATGTCTAAGAAGATTGAGGATAGAAAGAAAAAGGAAGAAAATCTTGTTGTATCCCTGAAGAACAAATTTGAAGAATGTGGTAGGTTAGTTCATGAAAATGATATGTTGAGAACTGATTTGGTACAATCCCAAAACAATAAGCAAGAGATTGAGAGACAAATGATAATACTAATAGATTATTTAACTTCTGCAAGTGACTACATAGAAAAATTCAAGATCAGCTCAGCACAGCTTGATGAGTTAGTGAAGAGACAGAGGCAGATTGGAGATTCTAGTGGACTTGGATTTGAAAAAGGATGGAGTTCCGGTACTCCTAATCAAGATCAAAACCATAAGGCACCGGTAAGGCAATTCAATGCTTATAAATTCAATGGTAGATGTTTTGTTTGCAATAGATTTGGACACATGGCTAGGCAATGTAGAAACAAAGCAAATCATAACCCTAATTCTGCTCCCAATAAATGTTCTAAATGCAATAAAATTGGTCATAAGATAGAAGATTGAAGAATGAATGTAAAATGCTATGCTTGTGGAAAATTTGGACATATGGCTAATCAGTGCAGGTCAACCAATTTCACCAGTTTTAGCAAGGCAATTCAAAAGAAAAATGTTACATGTTATGCATGCAATGAAGTTGGACATATTGCTAAGTTCTACAGAAGCTGAAATCGACTGGTTGGCAATGGAGGATGAAATGAAAAAGAAAAAGAGAAGGTTAATGAAATCTGGCAAGATCATACTCAGAGATGGGTGAGGAAGACTGAAGAGCAATCATCAGATGGGAATGTCTCAATTACCTATCTGACAGAAGAGGTTTCTCCTACACCGGCAGTGAGCTCATCCGGTAACTAAGGTAGATGCCTTAGAGGTAGGAAAAAATTCATGGAAGATGATGCATATGCCCCTCGAGGAGATTCTGGAAGATGTTCCAGATATTGGAAAGGATTATCCGGCATTGATATGTTCAGACCGAGATCCGATATCTTTCATCGGCAGTCATTTACGTAAATGAAAGATTAGGGTTTTCTCTCTATGGATAAAAGGTCGAATACACTTCATTATTATTCACCTAGCATTCAGAGTGATTTTAGAGCAACTTAGTGCAATCAGAGGCAATCAGATTTCTTCTTGAGTGATCACATCGGCGTTTGGAAGGATTTGTTGAAAGTTTTCACCGGCAGCGATCTAAAAGGTATTTTTCTTGAATCATGGAAGTGGGATCATATTTTGTTCCTATTTTTGTTGCAAATCCAACTGTAGTAGAGGTTAAGGACCACCCCGGGCCAATTTTCAAGCAGTATCCACATGTGGCTACCAAGGAAGATTCGGTTGGAGTGTTTTCTCGCATTCCGGAGGGAGTCTTATATGTAGAGGTTGTTAGGGAATCCTTCCATTATCATATAGAGGACTTAGGCACTTCAGAGATCAAAGGGATGTATATGAATGAACTCATGGGAGAATCTGGTAAGATCAAACCGGTATATTAGCACATCAAAGAACTAGGGCTCACAGATATTTTGGATATTCCAGAGTTTGAGGATGAAATAATCATATATGTACTAAGAAGAGTACATGGGGAATTCATATGGATGGATAGACCTTATAAAATCACTAAGGAAGCCTTCCAGGCAATTACTAGCTTATCATCAATAAGGCAACATCCGGATAAGAAAGTATCTAACGACTTCGTGAGGAAGATCATCGATGCCACATCAGATAAGAGATTGATGAAGGTGAGCACTATCACTGACACTGACATCAAGATTGGTAGCATGGTTATAGGCTACAAGGTAACTCAGTCTAATCGACTGAATTCAGTTTCCAGTTCATGTATTTTGGCTGCACATAGGATGATGAGAGAAAATGTAAGGTTGGATTTTTGTGGCTTGATGCTTGAAGGATTATTGATCAACTTAGGAAAAATTAAAGGTGAGAAGAAGGGCACCTTTCCATATGGAAACTTGTTAGTCTGCTTAATGCTATAATTTTTGAATGATACTCCCAATTCTGGTAGGAAGAAATGGGCTTTTGACATCTCGGTAGGAAGACAACTAAAGAAATCAATTACTGCATTGGGAAGTCTGAGAGATGATAAGGTATGGGGTTACTTTAAAGCTTTTCAAAAATCTATGAGGTCTAGAATAAGAATACTCGAGCATATAGTAGATAAATACTCTAGCGACATATGTTTCATGGTTAAGAAAGATGAGACCCTCATGGAGGCAGTCAAGCCCCAGAAGATTTGGATAGCAGAAATGGTCTATGAGGTAGATGCATTAATTCTTGATGCATATGCAAAAATTCTACTAGATGCAGAAATAGATGAGGCAGAGAAGACCTGTGGAACTGCTCAGCAGAAGAGTCTTGAGGTTGAAACTGAGTTCAACCAAAAGAAAAGGGAAAAACAAGAAGGAAAGGCAAGTTCGTTCATACAGGAGGTTCCAAAGGACATTAAGGCACTCATTAATGTTTTCCTAGAGAAAGGAAGAAAGAGGAAGGATCTAGTAGTTCACATTGAACCTGTGACTACAGATTTTGAGTCTAAAGATAACACGCCATTAGCTTTCAAAAGGGTTGTAAGGAAGAAACCGGAAGAACCTAATGTGGAAGCAAAGAAACAACTGGTTAGGAAGGTCACTATCAAGTTACTGTCACAAAAGCAGGCACCTAAGGCCACATCAACAGCTACATCTGGTACTGCCAGGAGGAAGAAGAGTGACATTGATTTGGCACTAGAGACTGGTAGTGTGACTATTATACAACCTATGACTTGTTCTGAAATTGTTGATGAAATTACTAAGGATGGGATGCTGAAAAATGTTAAGTCTTATTATGATACATCAGAAGTTGATAAATAGAGAGAGGTAGAGGAAGCAATTCTATTGTATTTGGATATCTATAAGAAATCATTAATAGAAATAGAAAATCAAATACCGCCAAATTTATATAACATGATAAATGCTAGAAGGTTATCTTCTATGCAAGAAGACAAACACATTAAGATGCAAGAACTTTTAGCTATCTGTGTTTCTATAACTCCAAATGAAATGGATAACACAATTGAGGTTGCAGATAGGAAGGCATTCAATAGAAAACATAGAATAACTAGCCTGATGTTAGGAAGGATGAATCAGCTAATAAAAGAAGCACACAAGGCTTGGATAAAATTTTTGGGAGAACACAGAGGATTGTTTACTTCATCGGAGACCAAAACAGACACTGTAGATACACCAGTTGAAGGGAAAGGTAAAGGGATCATGGGTACTCCACCCTTAGTTTTGAAGAATATCAAGATAGTGGAAATTGAGCCACCCGTAAACACAAAGTACAGACAAATACTGAAACACCGATTAATACTGAGAATATTGTACAGGATACTAACATTGAGGACAATTGTCCTCTAGATACTAATATACAGGTTGAGGATATTGTTCCTAGAAAGGAACCAATAGTTGCACAGACTGCACCAAGTGGCGAAGCCACCGGTGCAAGTGAGGAGGTTTTAAAGGATAAATCATCAGAGAAAACAGGGGAATCTGGTAGAGAACCAGTTGCTGGCACATCATTATTGACAATTGAGACTTTATAGTTGAAAAGAAAACCATCACAGAGATGAGTCCCACATAACTAATGATGATGGATTCTCAGAAACTGATGAAGGAGGGATCCATAGACAAGGGGATTATAGATCAATCCATAATTGTTTTGCATAGATTGGTCCCAGAGTGTAAGATTGAAAATGAAGCGAGCCCTTTCGGCAAGCTTAAGGTAATCACTGAGCACATATCAAAAGACTTTCAATCCTTACAACAGATCTCCCACCAGAAAGCACTTGAAAGATTCACTTAGGCTAAGAGAGTCACTTTTGATCAGATCATTGAGAGAGAGAAGAAAAAGATTAAGGAGAAGTTAATTCCAGTTGAAAATTATTTGAAACAGTGTATTAACATTTTCAAGGTATGTTGCAATACTGAAATACTTATAGCAAATGTAGATAAAAAGATAAAAGAGATACATGAGAAAATTGCTAATATTGCTAACTCTTTTGATTGACTAATTTCACTAAAAACATTTATTCATGGACAACTTTTGACTTTGGAGAACCAAATTTCTTCTCTTGAAAAGGAAAGAGATAAGATCATTCGGAGAGCCAAAAGTCTCAAAGGTTTGGTGAGTCCAAGATTGGATTCACTTTGTGTACATAAGAAGAAATGCATGGATATGTTGGGAAAGCCCACACTGGTAGAAATTAATGAGAAAGAATCACTTGCATATTTACTAAGTGGACTTGTATCTATCTCTGACACATTGAACACTGGCTGGGATACTTATATGGAGTTACTTGAGAAAGCTTATCCAAAAATCTTGAAATTGGTCAAGCTCTGGTAAGACATTTTTGGAGGTATTCAATGTACAGTACTTATTCTTTGACATTGTTTTTACAATTTCTTTAGGGGCATTGATGTCAAAGGGGGAGTAGTATACATGTGAAAAGATTGAAGAGTTGCATATATTAGGCGGAGTTATAGAGATTTTCGAGTACTGGAGTACTTTGCATATTCAGCTCAAGGGGAGCAAGGCAAGATGAAACCGGCGGTTGAAACCATGACCATTTTTCACATCAAAGTGGCGGGAACAACAATAATGGGGAGAAATATTTCGAGATGAGAATGTTAAGAAAACAGAAAAAAATTAAGCTTACAGCAGATTAAACAGAAAATACAAATTGCATAGAGATAACGAATCACATAATGAAGAAGTTGAGGGATAAACAGAGCGCATCTTTTGTACTTTCCGTGAATGACCATTCCAATGGCCATGGTGTTGGAATAAACATCTGAACTTCTTTCTTCCATTCCAGTCACACCTTATGCTAGAATTTTTGTGTAGAGCTTTTAATAAAAAAACATTTCAGGGTGTTGGTGAGCCACACAGCTAATTAGTGTAGCAGCAAACAGCACAATTCATGCCATGTCGCTCTGTCTTCTTTTCAGCTAAATGATAACTTTATGTTCCCAAAATATTAATAACGTTGATTAACTAGAGATTGACCAGCCAATATGGTAAGGTTTATGTTCATTCCAAAAGTGCTTGGAGTGGATGCATAAACGTCCCCTACAGCACTTAGTTGGGCCTCTTCAAAGAATTCTGTCTTATTATTGCATTATTCAGTGACAACATCGTACAAGGGGACTGGTTTGTATCGTCGTTGCATTGATTGAATGTGTGACATGATTCTTCCATTTATAATGCTCCTTACAAGCTACTCATGGCATAGATGTTACTATTGTATTTAAAATCATTTTAATAGTTGATCAACCTATCTTGTTCAATTAATTGAAATGAATTATTGTTTGACTTTAGTAATGCTTAGATTTTACTCTATCTCATTTATTTTTATAATATTTAAATTTTTTAATTTTATGGAATCAAAATTAATGAGGATTAAAATTAAGATGAGGCATAATTAGGTAGAATAAAGATTAAGAGCAAACTTGAAAATAGTTCAAATATATTTATAATCTTTTTAGATAATTATAATAAAATATTATATTTAAGAATAAATTTATTGTTATAATTATAGTTAGAGAGATTAAGTTGGAATCATAATTATTTTATATTTTTAATTAAGATATGATTATAAAAATAATTAATTAGAAAGCATTAAATTAATTTAAGAGCTATTTATTTTTTTGTAACTAAAATTATATAATCTTATTTTAACTATATAAAGATTCAATTTAGGATTGAAAATATATAAAATACTATACATATAATATTTATTACTAATCAAAATTTAAAAAAACTATCAACTAGCTTTAAATATTTCAATTAATCATAATATAACTTGAATTTTAATTAATATTTACTTTACGTATAAAAACGTTGGATCCTAAAAGGTGAGTGAGTAATGAACCAATCTGTCCTTTGGTTTATGAGAAGCCTCTTATTTCTCAAAATATTGGTCAGTGGGAGGGCAATGAGGTATTTAAAGTGTCATTTTTAGAGGATCGAGTTTCAAGATATCTCTCATAGCTTCAAAGCAGGGCTCTTATTGGTAAGATCTGGAATTTCTCTCCAAATATTAATAAGCTTTCAAATTGGGGTTAATGATATTTTTTATAACGATAATGGTAATGGATTTTTTATTATGATATTTTCTATTAAGTCTGATCAAGATTGTACTCATAGATGCAAATCTTTCTTTTTTGAGGGTCTTGGCTTGTTTACTCAATCATGGGTACCTAATTTTAACCCCCATTTAACCATAATAAATTTTTCCCTCTTCTGGGTATTTTGGCACTCTCTCCCATCGGAATATTGAGATTTGGACATCATTCAAACATTAGGAAATCAGATGGGAATTTTTCTTAGATGCGATCTCCATCCGTTAGAACACGCAAATATTCTACTCTTGTTTTGTCTTCTTCTTGATCTATATAAAATTCTTTTCAATCTATTGTTATTAAATCTAAATATGATTGTTGGGTTCAACAAATTGTGATAGAAATAAGTTAACTATAGTGGATGAGCATATGGATAATCTGGGTCATTTCACCTCAGCCTATCATGCCACACACAATGAAGAAATAAGGATGTTTAACGATTCGTTCTGTAACTCTAATCTATGTTCATTTGCATCAAATTTAGCCTCTTTCTCTATAATGAAATACATAAATATGTCTCTTGTAATGTTTGAAGAAGCTCCTTCTTAGAGGCCAACCAAGAATTCTCAATTGGTAGTCTTCATAGTGTCCTTTTTCGATTCCCCTTCCCTCAAATCTAATCTCGGAAGGTTTCTTTCAAGCCAAAGCCTTCTTCTAGGGTCTTCAATTCAAGTAACTGTTCCAAATTTTTCTTGTAACCAAGCTGTTACTTTGACCTAATCTCAGTCATGCTTCTGAGATAGAGTTCTCAGCAAGGATGGCTTTCCCCCATATTGTTTTGATTAATAAAGGTGGGATAGGCCTGTACCAATGCATAACCACAAAGCGACACCAAGAGTGGATGAAGGATGCACAACCAACCAAAAAAAACACTACCAAACACAACAAAAAACCTAGTAGGGAGAACAGACAACCAACACCTAAACTAAAAAACCAACATGTAGAAGAAAAAAATTAAAAAAATGTAGGTCCACCAAAACACAAAGCATCTCTCTCGCACAGGCACCAAGTGATGGCCTACTACTTGGGGGTATCCCTGTCCTGCCAATCTTGACACAAACTAAGCACTTTATCTGAAAAAATAATTTTTTCACTTGAACTAATCCCAGAACCATTTAGGAGAGCAACGCAGAGTCACGGCTAGCCTTAATCATCAATGCAATGGGGCCGGATCCCATGGGAAAGGAATCCATGTGCCATCACTCTTTCACCCTTGTCATTTCTATCTCATCATGGATAGCCTATAGGGAGGCATTGTCCTTGCTAGCCACATCTCTGCAAGCATAGTTGACCTCCTCAATTTTGTTTTTAAGGCCCCCCTAGGTTTTGTTGACCTCTTCAAGCTCATGCTTGCTACTCGGATTCTTTATCGTAGAGTCCGTGTCAGTAAAATTTCCACCCACCATTTCCCACTACCCCATAATGCCCATAAGATCATTACCAATTTTCCAAACTCTATCCCCATCCAACTCATCAACCCATGTGTTGTCCCTAGCGTCAACCTTGGCTGTCGCCTCAAGCCCATTGTTCTTATTCATGGCCACATTCATTTGCACGAAGAGACATTCAATCAACTCTTCCTAAATTTGAGCGTCCTCATGCAGGTGCTTCACAATTTTTTCTACAGTTGAAGTGGTGCTCTTAAGGTTGGAATTACTAAGGAAGGTTTAAGGGGGAGGACTAGGGTTTCCTTCAATATTAGCAAGGGACGAATCTGCCCTTAAGCTATCCGAGGAGCCTAAATCCTCCGAGGATAGAGACTTAAAGCAAGAATGAACAATCCCATTAACCACATCTCGTTGTATCTGAAACTGGACACCCACATCTTGGTAGTAACAATGCCCCTAAATTTGGAAGTAACAATGCCCCTAAATTTGGCTATTATAGCAGGGTTTTTACTATTGGGAAACTTAGAACTAGAGTGAGGCATAATCTACTCTACAAAATTAGAGGGGGTAACAATAAGGTAAATATCCAGATTCGGATCAGAGGTAGACCCGGCCGCAATGGAAGGGACCCCAATAGAGGGGGATAAAGGCAAGTAGAAACTATACACACTCCATATACCACCATCGTGGAGAGGGGGTTTGCCCTTTTTCATGGATTTACAAATAGATTGAGAAAAATAGGACATAACCCAGAAGGGGAAATTCATTCATACCCAATACTAGAGATGATAGCATCGAAAAAGTCTACATATGGAAGCTTCTTTTCTTACCGTCCAAGGTGAAGTAATTCATTACCATCAAAGCCACATCCTTCCTAATGTAGAGGAGATCGTCCCTGTTGTAGCCACTTTGTTGCTTGGAAACTCCCTCTCTCCGTTCAAAAAGCTAATCAAAGTCATTCTCATAATTCCCTTTGGGATTCTTTGGGAAGGACACATCGTCAAGGTCCAACCTTGTCACCTTCCTAGAAGTCCTTGTCAAAACCACAAAAGTAACACTACCATTGTTCACGTTTCTATTGTCCCAAGCATTAACAAAATTAGGAGAGAGCTTAGACTCATGGCTAGTCATCCATTCAACATAGTTATATAGGTTCCTTTTAATCACCCTATCCCACGCCTCCTCATTATTTTTGAATTTGGAGCAATTGTCAGGTTCAATCTAAATCAAATAGCCACCCATAGTTCAAAGATATAAAACCAAGTTGAGGAACTGGCAAGCTTGGGGAATATAGTGGTAGGTAGTACCATCAATGATTTTTAAATCTCACCAACTTAACCAACAAGGAAAGGAAATGGCAAGGTGGAAAAGTTCAAAAAATCCAACTTTGAGATTATGCATCATTAATTGATGAGTCCTTCAAGATCATGGCACGAGCCTCCACCGATATTTTGTGCAAGTGGATGCATATTTTAAAATTATTAACATGCGCGCCCATCCCCTACAACTTATCTTCCACACAGTTGCCTTCCCATCTCATGTCACAAAACCTGACGTCTCCCAGAAAGGGAAGGAGCTCGTGACACTTGGCAATGAGAGAATTAATTTTCCAATCCGGTTTTGTTTCCTTTCTAAGCATCATGATGGTATTTCTTAAGTCACCTTCAATAATGGCACACTTAAGTCCCTCTTTCCAGGCCATGATCAACCCATAATAAACAACTGCCACTTTAGCCATATTGTCGCAACTAAATTTTTGAAGTGTTTATGGAATTGTAGATCCCTAAATGTGGTTTGTTATTATGGTAAATTCCTATATCTCTTTTTTACGAAAAAACCAATGAAACGTGAGTCATGTGAGACACAAACAACACTTTACCACGAAAACGTAAAGTATTAAAATTTGGGGTTATTAAAAAATAATTATTTGGCAGCATTTAAAACATATATAGAAGGCCCAAACCTATACGAGTGAGATACACAAATGGCCATAAACATATATAATTTCAAGAAAAGCGCAAGCTAAGAGTGTCAAATTAAAATAGATTTTTTAATATCTCTTGCTTCCCAAAAACCAACGAAATCTAAGCCATGTGAGACCAAAAAAATGCTTTTTCATGAAAATATGAAGTATTAAAAATTGAGGTTATTCTCCCCAACCTGATCGACGAGAGACTTGTCCCTAGAAAGTTTTGTTCATCAAATCTGAGAAGACACGGACTCATTAGTATCTTTACTAAGTAAGCTTTTCTTTTGAGAAGGTGATTAATGACATAAAAGACATCTGAGATCTTATCCGCCGCAACTGGGGATATTATTTATGAAGACAAACCTAATTCTCCTTCAAAATATTTATGATTACCATTTTCCAAATTAATTTATATGGCGTCAACAACTTTGTGTGAAGGTTAAGGCAGTGCATTTAACATTTATTCCTTAAAATTACAACAATGAGTGCCACGAGGTGATAAGTGCTCCCAACAGAAAGGTGGATGCCATCTACAATCCTCCTATATGAACATTGTTGACATCATCTATGAAAGCACGGGATAATGGAATGAAGAGAAAAATCCAACAAATCTACAAAAACAAGAAAGCTAGATAATAATTAATTTGACATGTCCCGAGCCAAAGCCAAAGCTAGGTCGATTTCCTCATTAGCTTCAATATGATTGAAGAAAATATAACCTTCAAGAAGTCTACAACCCTTATTCACCAAGGCATCTACCACGGTTTTGACTTCTCTAAAATAATGTGATATAGTTTATGCTTCAAACACTAGTAATAAACTCTAGGACTCGTACTTAATACACCTAATTTTCCAGCTTGGAGCGTCTAGCTTTTTAAGTGCAAAGATCATATACATAAAGTCCCCCTCCATGTTAAGATTCCTAACTCTGTATTTCATTGCCAATCTTCTCCCAAACACTAAAGCAAGAGCCTTGGCCCCGTTGTTAACATTATTTTGGGTTTCTTAAATGTGTAGAAAATTTGTATCTCTTAAGCTACCTTGGAAGTCAATTCTAATAGGGGGTAAATTGAGAAAATTAAGGTTGTTAGGCAATTTTTGATATCCCAACCAATGTGCCTTTGGTTGCATTTAGGACACTTGAGGTAAAGGTTAAAAGGGGTGTTTTAATTTTTTTGAGGGGTCGGATGGATGGTTTGTTACAAAGTGAAGGAAGAAAGAAGGATAAAAAGAGGGTTGCATACCTTTTTTATAGCTACGCAGCACACTCTTAGAGGTAAACCCTATTAATTTTATTTTGTTGATCTTCAATTTATTAGTTCTATTAACAATCGTGTGGCTATTCAAAATTAATCTAAATACAAGTACTTAATTCTACAATGTTCCAACAACTAAATGTATATTTAAATTCGATGAACATCATATATATATATATATATATATATATATATATATATTTCATGCAAGTGGATGCATATTTTAAAATTATTAACATGTGCGCCCATCCCCTACAACTTATCTTCCACACAGTTGCCTTCCCATCTCATGTCACAAAACCTGACATCTCCCAGAAAGGGAAGGAGCTTGTGACACTTGGCAATGAGAGAATTAATTTTCCAATCTGGTTTTGTTTCCTTTCTAAGCATCGTGATAGTATTTCTTAATTCACCTTCAATAATGGCACACTTAAGTCCCTTTTTCCTGGCCATGATCAACCCATAATAAACAACTGCCACTTTAGCCATATTGTTGCAACTCAATTTTTGAAGTGTTTGTGGAATTGTAGATCCCTATAGGTTGTTTGTTATTACGGTAGATTCCTATATCTCTTTTTTATGAAAAAACCAATGAAACCTGACTCATGTGAGACACAAACAACACTTTATCATGAAAACGTAAAGAATTAAAATTTGGGGTTATTAAAAAATAATTATTTGGCAGCATTTAAAACATATATAGAAGGCCCAAACCTATACGAGTGAGATACACAAATGGCCATAAACATATATAATTTCAAGAAAAGGGGAAGCTAAGAGTGTCAAATTAAAATAGATTTATTAATATCTCTTGCTTCCCAAAAACCAACGAAATCTAAGCCATGTGAGACCAAAAAAATTCTTTTTCATGAAAATATGAAGTATTAAAAATTGAGTTTATTCTCCCCAACCTGATCGACGAGAGACTTGTCCCTAGAAATTTTTGTTCATCAAATCTGAGAAGACACACACCCATCAGTATCTTTAATGAGTAAGCTTTTCTTTTGAGAATGTGATTAATGACATAAAAGACATCTGAGATCTTATCCGCTGCAACTGGGGATATTATTTATGAAGACAAACCTAATTCTCCTTCAAAATATTTATGATTACCATTTTCCAAATTAATTTTCATGGCGTCAACAACTTTGTGTGAAGGTTAAGGCAGTGCATTTAACATTTATTCCTTAAAACTACAACAATGAGTGCCACCAAGTGATAAGTGCTCCCAACAGAAAGGTGGATGCCATCTACAATCCTCCTATATGAACATTGTTGACATCATCTATGAAAGCATAGCATAATGGAATGAAGAGCAAAATCCAACAAATCTGCAAAAACAAGAAAGCTAGATAATAATTAATTTGACATGTCCCGAGCCAAAGCCAAAGCTAGGTTGATTTCCTCATTAGCTTCAATATGATTGAAGAAAATATAACCTTCAAGAAGTCTACAACCCTTATTCACCAAGGCATCTACCACGGTTTTGACTTCTCTAAAATAATGTGATATAGTTTATGCTTCAAACACTAGTAATAAAATCCAAGACTCGTACTTAATACACCTAATTTTCCAGCTTGGAGCGTCTAGCTTTTCAAGTGCAAAGATCATATACATAAAGTCCCCCTCTATGTTAAGATTCCTAACTCTGTATTTGATTGCCAATCTTCTCCCAAACACTAAAGCAAGAGCCTTCGCCCCGTTGTTAACATTATTTTGGGTTTCTTAAATGTGTAGAAAATTTGTATCTCTTAAGCTACCTCGGAAGTCAATTCTAATAGGGGGTAAATTGAGAAAATTAAGGTTGTTAGGCAATTTTTGATATCCCAACCAATGTGCCTTTGGTTGCATTTAGGACACTTGAGGTAAAGGTTAAAAGGGGTGTTTTAATTTTTTGGAGGGGTCGGATGGATGGTTTATTACAAAGTGAAGGAAGAAAGAAGGATAAAAAGAGGGTTGCATGCCTTTTTTATAGCTACGCAGCACACTCTTAGAGGTAAACCCTATTAATTTTATTTTGTTGATCTTCAATTTGTTAGTTCTATTAACAATCGTGTGGCTATTCAAAATTAATCTAAATACAAGTACTTAATTCTACAATGTTCCAACAACTAAATGTATATTCAAATTCGATGAACATCATATATATATATATATAGAGTTGGATCAAAATTTCATGATAGTTTACTAGTGTATACATATAGAGAACTTCTTGTAAATAAAAATTTTCTTGTATTACTATATTGTGAAATTAGGAGAAGCTACAAAATAATTTCATTTATCCTAAAGACTAAAATAGGCATCATTAATCATGTTTATATCAATTTACTCGACTTCAAATGCTAAAGACTAAAATATATAGTGCGCATGATTCATCTTAATAGGAATACATGGCATCAAGGTAATTTTTAAGGAAACACGTAACTGTCCCACTTTATCCGTCAAATAAAATTGAAACACGACACATCGTGTAATTCGGCAAAATATTTTTTACCAGATAGCCGACGGCTAGGAAACGAAAAAGACCCGAGAACAGTGTAATGTCACATTAAACATACGTTAATTTAAATTCTCGATGATGATAAGGTGGAGACGTGAAAAGAAAGGTTTGTTTATGGCATTTTCGGGCTGCTCGCAGACCGATGGATAATGATTATTTAACATGTTTTTATATAGAGCCATGTACCATGTGCTCGTAAGCTCCATCTATCCTCTATATATGCATAGTTATTGTAGGGGCAAATTCAATATAGCTAATTCCTTGTAAGTCTGTCCATACATTCTTCCAATTCTTGCAATCGATGTCGAATCAGGAGCTTCTTCCAATCGATGTCTCGGGGGACGTGGGTGCTAGAATCCTGAGTGTCGATGGAGGAGGAGTACGGGGTCTTATTCCTGTGCAATTGCTCAAATTCTTAGAGCACCAGTTGCAGGTACAGTTTATAAATTGTATTCTTTAGCTGCACAATTCATATAGTTTTATTTGCACAAATGTATTACTTACTGAAATGCTTCGTTTTTATCAGAAATTGGATGGGGAAGATGCCAGACTAGCAGATTATTTCAATATAATGGCAGGTACCAGCACTGGAGGTCTCATCACCACAATGTTAGCCACTATAGACCCGAATGACCACAAACACAATCGTCCTTTTAGTACCCAGAAAATTGAAGATTTCTACTTGAAGAAGCGAGTTTGATATTTCCTCAACCAAGGTTAGTAGCAAGTGATTGCAATATTTGGAGTAAAATTCTCTTGCAATAAATATTTGTTGTGTTTACGCAAAACTTCTCTTGTTGTTGGACTCGTAGCAAATGGAATATTTTTCACGGCATTTTTGGTCCCAAATACAATGGCAAACATCTGGTCGATATCTTAGAACAAGAGAAATTTCACGAAAGACGGCTGTGTGATACGGCTACTAACCTGGTGATACCCACCTTCGATATCAAGACGCAGTTTCCTACAATTTTCGCCAGTCATGAGGTATTTCATTTTATTTTATAGGATGATCTTGAGTTATGAAGATGAAGAATAGACGAGGATGATTCTTACGATGATATGTGCAGGCGAAAGTAGATCCGCTGAAGAATCCACATCTAATGGACGTATGCCTCTCCACAACTGCAGCTCCTACCTATTTTGCATCTCACCAGTTTACAACAAATTCCAGTGACGGAAAGACCCAAGTTTTTAACTTAGTAGATGGAGGAGTAGCGGCTAATAATCCTGTAATGCCTGCTTGTATTATGAGTAGAGATTTTGATCAGATTTTTATTTCACATCAATAAACTATTATAAGGGTCTCACAACAATTTTCTAATTATGCAGACCTTGATAGCAATGAACTTAGTCACTCGAGCAGTTCATCAGGATACAAGAATAGTCGACAAAAAGGTATTGTATTGTATTGTATTTTGATACTATTTAGAATAAACATCTCATATAAAACGAATGCTTGATGCTGGGAAATATTAATTAGAAGCTCAACTATGTTAACCAGAGGTTGTTATTTACAGGAGCACCTTGACCACTTTATTGTACTTTCTCTTGGAACGGGATTAGAAGAGGGTATTGAATGGGACGCATAAAAGGCTGCCACATGGGGAAGCTTGAAGTGGATTACTCACGATGGAAGAACGCCTCTCATAGAATCTATCATGAATGCAAGTTCAGACATGGTCAACATTCATACAGCTTTGATGCTCCATCATGTCAAAGAAAACTATCTTAGAATCCAGGTCTTTTTCATAGTTTCCAATAATGTTCCTTGAAACGATAAGGCCTCTAGATCTATAATTCTACAGACCATGTTTCTGCTGTAATTTTCTGTATGGTTAACATGTGGGCTTTCATAATGTAGGAATGGCAACTAAAAGGAAGCGAAGCAAAGATGGACCTCAGTACGGATGAGAACCTGAGGAATCTTGTGAAGAAAGGCCAGGAACTATTGGATAAGCCTGTTAGAAGTTTAAATTTGGAGACTGGGCGTCCTGAGACAGTGAAGAACGACTACACAAACAGGATGGCATTGACTAAGTATCTCCCATAACTCTCTAACTCTTCTTTGTATTTTCAGATCCTAGTTTCCTATCATTTTGTTCTCACCATAACTATCATTTCCACTTGCCAGAATGGCTGAACGACTCTCCAAGGAGAAGAAGTTGAGGGATAAACGGAGCGCATCTTCTGCACTTTCTATGAATGGCCATAGTGTTGGAATAAACATCTGAACTTCTTTCTTCCATTCCAATCACACTTTACGCTAGAATTTTGTGTAGACTTTTTAATTAAAAAACATATCCGGGTGTTGGTGAGCCACACAGCTGATTTATGTAGTGGTAAACACAGCAATTCAAGATTTAGCTGTGTTTTTGCCAACTAATAGATTTCATTTCATTGTGTTTTTTTTTTATAGCTAAATTATTATTTTATGTTCTCCAAATATTAATAGCATTGCAGTTGTGGACAACAAGGCAATGTAAGTTTTATATTCATTCCAAAAGTGCTTGGAGTGGATGCATAAACGTTCCCTACAGCACTTAGTTGGGCATCTTCAAGGAATTGTCTTATTATTGTATTCTTTACTGATAACACTGTATTCGTGGAATGGTTTGTATTATCGTTGGATTAAAGAGTATAGATGTTATTATGATTTTTGTTTGGTTTTTAATAGTATTTTTAATTATAGAAGATTTGAAGTCAGTATTATTTGGATGCCTAAAACATTTAATACTTGATCAATCAATTATGATAAGAAATCAGAAATTGAGGGTATCCAGTCTTATCCTTATTATGTTCATTCAACTAGTTTTATAAATAATAGATTCATTTAAAATGATTCAAATTTGACAAAAAAAAAAATTTAAATTTCTTATTTTATCCAAATTTTTTAATCAACAGAAAGCTTAATGTCAATCACTTAACATCAGATCATTCATGTTCAGTCCGCAGTGCAGAGCTATTGAATAGTGATGATTCCCCTCTACCATCTTGGAAACATATTTGTGTGCTTGCAAATTCCTTTTGTAAAATCTCGGAAGCAAAGTGGTGGGAACAACAATAATGGGGAGAAATATTTCGAGATGAGAATGTTAAGAAAACAGAAAAAAATTAAGCTTACAGCAGATTAAACAGAAAATACAAATTGCATAGAGATAACGAATCACATAATGAAGAAGTTGAGGGATAAACAGCACATCTTTTGTACTTTCCGTGAATGACCATTCCAATGGCCATGGTGTTGGAATAAACATCTGAACTTCTTTCTTCCATTCCAGTCACACCTTATGCTAGAATTTTTGTGTAGAGCTTTTAATAAAAAAACATTTCAGGGTGTTGGTGAGCCACACAGCTAATTAGTGTAGCAGCAAACAGCACAATTCATGCCATGTCGCTCTGTCTTCTTTTCAGCTAAATGATAACTTTATGTTCCCAAAATATTAATAACGTTGATTAATTAGAGATTGACCAGCCAATATGGTAAGGTTTATGTTCATTCCAAAAGTGCTTGGAGTGGATGCATAAACGTCCTCTACAACACTTAGTTGGGCCTCTTCAAAGAATTTTGTCTTATTATTGCATTATTCAGTGACAACATCGTACAAGGGGACTGGTTTGTATCGTCGTTGCATTGATTGAATGTGTGACATGATTCTTCCATTTATAATGCTCCTTACAAGCTACTCATGGCATAGATGTTACTATTGTATTTAAAATCATTTTAATAGTTGATCAACCTATCTTGTTCGATTAATTGAAATGAATTATTGTTTGACTTTAGTAATGCTTAGATTTTACTCTATCTCATTTATTTTTATAATATTTAAATTTTTTAATTTTATGGAATCAAAATTAATGAGGATTAAAATTAAGATGAGGCATAATTAGGTAGAATAAAGATTAAGAGCAAAGTTGAAAATAGTTCAAATATATTTATAATCTTTTTAGATAATTATAATAAAATATTATATTTAAGAATAAATTTATTGTTATAATTATAGTTAGAGAGATTAAGTTGGAATCATAATTATTTTATATTTTTAATTAAGATATGATTATAAAAATAATTAATTAGAAAGCATTAAATTAATTTAAGAGCTATTTATTTTTTTATAACCAAAATTATATAATCTTATTTTAACTATATAATGATTCAATTTAGGATTGAAAATATATAAAATACAATACATATAATATTTATTACTAATCAAAATTTTAAAAAACTATAAACTAGCTTTAAATATTACAATTAATCATAATATAACTTGAATTTTAATTAATATTTAATTTAAGTATAAAAACGTTGGATCTTAAAAGGTGAGTGAGTAATGAACCAATCTGTCCTTTGGTTTATGAGAAGCCTCTTATTTCTCAAAATATTGGTCAGTGGGAGGGCAATGAGGTATTTAAAGTGTCATTTTTAGAGGAGCGAGTTTCAAGATATCTCTCATAGCTTCAAAGCAGGGCTCTTATTGGTAAGATCTGGAATTTCTCTCCAAATATTAATAACCTTTCAAATTGGGGTTAATGATTTTTTTTATAACGATAATGGTAATGGATTTTTTATTATGATATTTTCTATTAAGTCTGATCAAGATTGTACTCATAGATGCAAATCTTTCTTTTTTGAGGGTCTTGGCTTGTTTACTCAATCATGGGTACCTAATTTTAACCCCCATTTAACCATAATAAATTTTTCCCTCTTCTGGGTATTTTGGCACTCTCTCCCATCGGAATATTGAGATTTGGACATCATTCAAACATTAGGAAATCAGATGGGAATTTTTCTGAGGTGCGATCTCCATCCGTTAGAACACGCAAATATTCTACTCTTGTTTTGTCTTCTTCTTGATCTATATAAAATTCTTTTCAATCTATTGTTATTAAATCTAAATATGATTGTTGGGTTCAACAAATTGTGATAGAAATAAGTTAACTATAGTGGATGAGCATATGGATAATCTGGGTCATTTCACCTCAGCCTATCACGCCACCCACAATGAAGAAATAAGGATGTTTAATGATTCGTTCTGTAACTCTAATCTATGTTCATTTGCATCAAATTTAGCCTCTTTCTCTATAATGAAATACATAAATATGTCTCTTGTAATGTTTGAAGAAGCTCCTTCTTAGAGGCCAACCAAGAATTCTCAATTGGTAGTCTTCACAGTGTCCTTTTTCGATTCCCCTTCCCTCAAATCTAATCTCGGAACGTTTCTTTCAAGACAAAGCCTTCTTCTAGGGTCTTCAATTCAAGTAACTGTTCCAAATTTTTCTTCTAACCAAGCTGTTACTTTGACCTAATCTCAGTCATGCTTCTGAGATAGAGTTCTCAGCAAGGATGGTTTTCCCCCATATTGTTTTCATTAATAAAGGTGGGATAGGCCTGTACCAATGCATAACCACAAAGCGACACCAAGAGTGGATGAGGGATGCACAACCAACCAAAAAAAACCCTACCAAACACAACAAAAAACCTAGCAGGGAGAACAGACAACCAACACCTAAACTAAAAAACCAACATGTAGAAAAAAAATATTAAAAAAATGTAGGTCCACCAAAACACAAAACATCTCTCGCGCACAGGCACCAAGTGATGGCCTACTACTTGGGGGTATCCTTGTCCTGCCAATCTTGACACAAACTAAGCACTTTATCTGAAAAAATAATTTTTTCACTTGAACTAATCCCAGAACCATTTAGGAGAGCAACGCAGAGTCACGGCTAGCCTTAATCATCAATGCAATGGGGCCGGATCCCATGGGAAAGGAATCCATGTGCCATCACTCTTTCACCCTTGTCATTTCTATCTCATCATGGATAGCCTATAGGGAGGCATTGTCCTTGCTAGCCACATCTCTGCAAGCATAGTTGACCTCCTCAATTTTGTTTTTAAGGCCCCCCTAGGTTTTGTTGACCTCTTCAAGCTCATGCTTGCTACCCGGATTCTTTATCGTAGAGTCCGTGTCAGTAAAATTTCCACCCACCATTTCCCACTACCCCATAATGCCCATAAGATCATTACCAATTTTCCAAACTCTATCCCCATCCAACTCATCAACCCATGTGTTGTCCCTAGCGTCAACCTTGGCTGTCGCCTCAAGCCCATTGTTCTTATTCATGGCCACATTCATTTGCACGAAGAGACATTCAATCAACTCTTCCTAAATTTGAGCGTCCTCATGCAGGTGCTTCACAATTTTTTCTACAGTTGAAGTAGTGCTCTTAAGGTTGGAATTACTAAGGAAGGTTTAAGGGGGAGGACTAGGGTTTCCTTCAATATTAGCAAGGGACGAATCCGCCCTTAAGCTATCTGAGGAGCCTAAATCCTCCGAGGATAGAGACTTAAAGCAAGAATGAACAATCCCATTAACCACATCTTGTTGTATCTGAAACTGGACACCCACATCTTGGTAGTAACAATGCCCCTAAATTTGGAAGTAACAATGCCCCTAAATTTGGCTATTATAGCAGGGTTTTTACTATTGGGAAACTTAGAACTAGAGTGAGGCATAATCTACTCTACAAAATTAGAGGGGGTAACAATAAGGTAAATATTCAGATTCAGATCAGAGGTAGACCCGTCCGCAATGGAAGGGACCCCAATAGAGGGGGATAAAGGCAAGTAGAAACTATACACACTCCATATACGACCATCGTGGAGAGGGGGTTTGCCCTTTTTCATGGATTTACAAATAGATTGAGAAAAATAGGCCATAATCCAAAAGGGGAAATTCATTCATACCCAATACTAGAGATGATAGTATCGGAAAAGTCTACATATGGAAGCTTCTTTTCTTACCGTCCAAGGTGAAGTAATTCATTACCATCAAAGCCACATCCTTCCTAATGTAGAGGAGATCGTCCCTGTTGTAGCCACTTTGTTGCTTGGAAACTCCCTCTCTTCGTTCAAAAAGCTAATCAAAGTCATTCTCGTAATTCCCTTTGGGATTCTTTGGGAAGGACACATCATCAAGGTCCAACCTTGTCACCTTCCTAGAAGTCCTTGTCAAAACCACAAAAGTAACACTGCCATTGTTCACGTTCCTATTGTCCCAAGCATTAACAAAATTAGGAGAGAGCTTAGACTCATGGCTAGTCATCCATTCAACATAGTTATATAGGTTCCCTTTAATCACCCTATCCCACGCCTCCTCATTATTTTTGAATTTGGAGCAATTGTCAGGTTCAGTCTAAATCAAATAGCCACCCATAGTTGCAAGATATAAAACAAAGTTGAGGAACTGGCAAGCTTGGGGAATATAGTGGTAGGTAGTACCATCAATGATTTTTAAATCTCACCAACTTAACCAACAAGGAAAGGAAATGGCAAGGTGGAAAAGTTCAAAAAATCCAACTTTGAGATTATGCATCATTAATTGATGAGTCCTTCAAGATCATGGCACGAGCCTCCACCGGTATTTCGTGCAAGTGGATGCATATTTTAAAATTATTAACATGCGCGCCCATCCCCTACAACTTATCTTCCACACAGTTGCCTTCCCATCTCATGTCACAAAACCTGACGTCTCCCAGAAAGGAAGGAGCTCGTGACACTTGGCAATGAGAGAATTAATTTTCCAATCCGGTTTTGTTTCCTTTCTAAGCATCGTGATGGTATTTCTTAAGTCACCTTCAAAAATGGCACACTTAAGTCCCTTTTTCCTGGCCATGATCAACCCATAATAAACAACTGCCACTTTAGCCATATTGTTGCAACTCAATTTTTGAAGTGTTTGTGGAATTGTAGATCCCTATAGGTGGTTTGTTCTTATCGTAGATTCCTATATCTCTTTTTTACGAAAAAACCAACGAAACGTGAGTCATGTGAGACACAAACAACACTTTATCACGAAAACGTAAAGTATTAAAATTTCAGGTTATTAAAAAATAATTATTTGGCAGCATTTAAAACATATATAGAAGGCCCAAACCTATATGAGTGAGATACACAAATGGCCATAAACATATATAATTTCAAGAAAAGGGCACGCTAAGAGTGTCAAATTAAAATAGATTTTTTAATATCTCTTGCTTCCCAAAAACCAACGAAATCTAAGCCATGTGACACCAAAAAAATGCTTTTTCATGAAAATATGAAGTATTAAAAATTGAGGTTATTCTCCCCAACCTGATCGACGAGAGACTTGTCCCTAGAAAGTTTTGTTCATCAAAACTGAGAAGACACGGACCCATCAATATCTTTACTGAGTAAGCTTTTCTTTTGAGAAGGTGATTAATGACATAAAAGACATCTGAGATCTTATCCGCCGCAACTGGGGATATTATTTATGAAGACAAACCTAATTCTCCTTCAAAATATTTATGATTACCATTTTCCAAATTAATTTTCATGGCGTCAACAACTTTGTGTGAAGGTTAAGGCAGTGCATTTAACATTTATTCCTTAAAAGTACAACAATGAGTGCCACCAGGTGATAAGTGCTCCCAACAGAAAGGTGGATGCCATCTACAATCCTCCTATATGAACATTGTTGACATCATCTATGAAAGCACGGGATAATGGAATGAAGAGCAAAATCCAACAAATCTGCAAAAACAAGAAAGCTAGATAATAATTAATTTGACATGTCCCGAGCCAAAGCCATAGCTAGGTGGATTTCCTCATTAGCTTCAATATGATTGAAGAAAATATAACCTTCAAGAAGTCTACAACCCTTATTCACCAAGGCATCTACCACGGTTTTGACTTCTCTAAAATAATGTGATATAGTTTATGCTTCAAACACTAGTAATAAACTCCAAGACTCGTACTTAATACACCTAATTTTCCAGCTTGGAGCGTCTAGCTTTTTAAGTGCAAAGATCATATACATAAAGTCCCCCTCTATGTTAAGATTCCTAACTCTGTATTTGATTGCCAATCTTCTCCCAAACACTAAAGCAAGAGCCTTTGCCCCATTGTTAACATTATTTTGGGTTTCTTAAATGTGTAGAAAATTTGTATCTCTTAAGCTACCTCGGAAGTCAATTCTAATAGGGGGTAAATTGAGAAAATTAAGGTTGTTAGGCAATTTTTGATATCCCAACCAATATGCCTTTGGTTGCATTTAGGACACTTGAGGTAAAGGTTAAAAGGGGTGTTTTAATTTTTTGGAGGGGTCGGATGGATGGTTTGTTACAAAGTGAAGGAAGAAAGAAGGATAAAAAGAGGGTTGCATGCCTTTTTTATAGCTACGCAGCACACTCTTAGAGGTAAACCCTATTAATTTTATTTTGTTTTTCTTCAATTTGGTAGTTCTATTACCAATCGTGTGGCTATTCAAAATTAATCTAAATACAAGTACTTAATTCTACAATGTTCCAACAACTAAATGTATATTCAAATTCGATGAACATCATATATATATATATATATATATATATATATATAGAGTTGGATCAAAATTTCATGATAGTTTACTTGTGTATACATATAGAGAACTTCTTGTAAATAAAAATTTTCTTGTATTACTATATTGTGAAATTAGGAGAAGCTACAAAATAATTTCGTTTATCCTAAAGACTAAAATAGGCATCATTAATCATGTTTATATCAATTTACTCGACTTCAAATGCTAAAGACTAAAATATATAGTGCGCATGATTCATCTTAATAGGAATACATGGCATCAAGGTAATTTTTAAGGAAACACATAACTGTCCCACTTTATACGTCAAATAAAATTGAAACACGACACATCGTGTAATTCGGCAAAATATTTTTCACCAGATAGCCGACGGCTAGGAAACGAAAAAGACCCGAGAACAGTGTAATGTCACATTAAACATACTTTAATTTAAATTCTCGATGATGATAAGGTGGAGACGCGAAAAGAAAGGTTTGTTTATGGCATTTTCGGGCTGCTCGCAGACCGATGGATAATGATTATTTAACATGTTTTTATATAGAGCCATGTACCATGTGCTCGTAAGCTCCATCTATCCTCTATATATGCATAGTTATTGTAGGGGCAAATTCAATATAGCTAATTCCTTGTAAGTCTGTCCATACATTCTTCCAATTCTTGCAATCGATGTCGAATCAGGAGCTTCTTCCAATCGATGTCTAGGGGGACGTGGGTGCTAGAATCCTGAGTGTCGATGGAGGAGGAGTACGGGGTCTTATTCCTGTGCCATTACTCAAATTCTTAGAGCACCAGTTGCAGGTACAGTTTATAAATTGTATTCTTTTGCTGCACAATTCATATAGTTTTATTTGCACAAATGTATTACTTACTGAAATGCTTCGTTTTTATCAGAAATTGGATGGGGAAGATGCCAGACTAGCAGATTATTTCAATATAATGGCAGGTACCAGCACTGGAGGTATCATCACCACAATGTTAGCCAATGAAGATGAAGAATAGACGAGGATGATTCTTACGATGATATGTGCAGGCGAAAGTAGATCCGCTGAAGAATCCACATCTAATGGACGTATGCCTCTCCACAACTGCAGCTCCTACCTATTTTCCATCTCACCAGTTTACAACAAATTCCAGTGACGGAAAGACCCAAGTTTTTAACTTAGTAGATGGAGGAGTAGCGGCTAATAATCCTGTAATGCCTGCTTGTATTATGAGTAGAGATTTTGATGAGATTTTTATTTCACATCAATAAACTATTATAAGGGTCTCACAACAATTTTCTAATTATGCAGACCTTTATAGCAATGAACTTAGTCACTCGAGCAGTTCATCAGGATACAAGAATAGTCGACAAAAAGGTATTGTATTGTATTGTTTTTTGATACTATTTAGAATAAACATCTCATATAAAACGAATGCTTGATGCTGGGAAATATTAATTAGAAGCTCAACTATGTTAACCAGAGGTTGTTATTTACAGGAGCACCTTGACCACTTTGTTGTACTTTCTCTTGGAACGGGATTAGAAGAGGGTATTGAATGGGACGCAAAAAAGGCTGCCACATGGGGAAGCTTGAAGTGGATTACTCACGATGGAAGAACGCCTCTCATAGAATCTATCATGAATGCAAGTTCAGACATGGTCAACATTCATACAGCTTTGATGCTCCATCATGTCAAAGAAAACTATCTTAGAATCCAGGTCTTTTTCATAGTTTCCAATAATGTTCCTTGAAACGATAAGGCCTCTAGATCTATAATTCTACAGACCATGTTTCTGCTGTAATTTTCTGTATGGTTAACATGTGGGCTTTCATAATGTAGGAATGGCAACTAAAAGGAAGCGAAGCAAAGATGGACCTCAGTACGGATGAGAACCTGAGGAATCTTGTGAAGAAAGGCCAGGAACTATTGGATAAGCCTGTTAGAAGTTTAAATTTGGAGACTGGGCGTCCTGAGACAGTGAAGAACGACTACACAAACAGGATGGCATTGACTAAGTATCTCCCATAACTCTCTAACTCTTCCTTGTATTTTCAGATCCTAGTTTCCTATCATTTTGAGCTCACCATAACTAATATTTCCACTTGCTAGAATGGCTGAACGACTCTCCAAGGAGAAGAAGTTGAGGGATAAACGGAGCGCATCTTCTGCACTTTCTATGAATGGCCATAGTGTTGGAATAAACATCTGAACTTCTTTCTTCCATTCCAATCACACCTTACGCTAGAATTTTGTGTAGACTTTTTAATTATAAAACATATCCGGGTGTTGGTGAGCCACACAGCTGATTTATGTAGTGGTAAATACAGCAATTCAAGATTTAGCTGTGTTTTTGCCAACTAATAGATGTCATTTCATTGTGTTTTTTTTTTATAGCTAAATTATTATTTTATGTTCTCCAAATATTAATAGCATTGCAGTTGTGGACAACAAGGCAATGTAAGTTTTATATTCATTCCAAAAGTGCTTGGAGTGGATGCATAAACGTTCCCTACAACACTTAGTTGGGCATCTTCAAGGAATTGTCTTATTATTGTATTCTTTACTGATAACACTGTATTCGGGGAATGGTTTGTATTATCGTTGGATTAAAGAGTATAGATGTTATTATGATTTTTGTTTGGTTTTTAATAGTATTTTTAATTATAGAAGATTTGAAGTCAGTATTATTTGGATGCCTAAAACATTTAATACTTGATCAATCAATTATGATAAGAAATCAGAAATTGAGGGTATCCAGTCTTATCCTTATTATGTTCGTTCAACTAGTTTTATAAATAATAGATTCATTTAAAACAATTCAAATTTGACAAAAAAAAAAATTAAAATTTCTTATTTTATCCAAATTTTTTAATCAACAGAAAGCTTAATGTCAATCACTTAACATCAGATCATTCATGTTCAGTCCGCAGTGCAGAGCTATTGAATAGTTATGATTCCCCTCTACTCTCTTGGAAACATATTTGTGTGCTTGCAAATTCCTTTCGTAAAATCTCGGAAGCAAAGTGGCGGGAACAACAATAATGGGGAGAAATATTTCGAGATGAGAATGTTAAGAAAACAGAAAAAAATTAAGCTTACAGCAGATTAAACAGAAAATACAAATTGCATAGAGATAACGAATCACATAATGAAGAAGTTGAGAGATAAACAGAGCGCATCTTTTGTACTTTCCATGAATGACCATTCCAATGGCCATGGTGTTGGAATAAACATCTGAACTTCTTTCTTCCATTCCAGTCACACCTTATGCTAGAATTTTTGTGTAGAGCTTTTAATAAAAAAACATTTCAGGGTGTTGGTGAGCCACACAGCTAATTAGTGTAGCAGCAAACAACGCAATTCATGCCATGTCGCTCTGTCTTCTTTTCAGCTAAATGATAACTTTATGTTCTCAAAACATTAATTACGTTGAATAATTAGAGATTGACCAGCCAATATTGTAAGGTTTATGTTCATTCCAAAAGTGCTTGGAGTGGATGCATAAACGTCCCTTACAGCACTTAGTTGGGCCTCTTCAAAGAATTCTGTCTTATTATTGCGTTATTCAGTGACAACATTGTACATGGGACTGGTTTGTATCGTCGTTGCATTGAATGTGTGACATGATTCTTCCATTTATAATGCTCCTTACAAGCTACTCATGGCATAGATGTTACTATTGTATTTAAAATCATTTTAATAGTTGATCAGCCTATTTTGTTCGATTAATTTAAATGAATTATTGTTTGACTTTAGTAATGCTTAGATTTTACTCTATCTCATTTATTTTTATAATATTAAATTTTTTAATTTTATGGAATCAAAATTAATGAGGATTAAAATTAAGATGAGGCATAATTAGGTAGAATAAAGATTAAGATCAAAGTTGAAAATAGTTCAAATATATTTATAATCTTTTTAGATAATTATAATAAAAAATTATATTTAAGAATAAATTTATTGTTATAATTATAGTTAGAGAGATTAAGTTGGAATCACAATTATATTATATTTTTAATTAAGATATGATTATAAAAATAATTAATTAGAAAGCATTAAATTAATTTAAGAGGGATTTTTTTTTTATAACTAAAATTATATAATCTTATTTTAACTATATAATGATTCAATTTAGGATTGAAAATATATAAAATACAATACATATAATATTTATTATTAATCAAAATTTTAAAAAACTATAAACTAGCTTTAAATATTTCAATTAATCATATTATAACTTGAATTTTAATTAATATTTACTTTAAGTATAAAAAAGTTGGATCTTAAAAGGTGAGTGAGTAAGGAACCAATCTGTCGTTTGGTTTATGAGAAGCCTCTTATTTCTCAAAATATTGGTCAGTGGGAGGGCAATGAGGTATTTAAAGTGTCATTTTTAGAGGAGCGAGTTTCAAGATATCTCTCATAGCTTCAAAGCAGGGCTCTTATTGGTAAGATCTGGAATTTCTCTCCAAATATTAATAAGCTTTCAAATTGGGGTCAATGAATTTTTTTATAACGATAATGGTAGTGGATTTTTTATTATGATATTTTCTATTAAGTCTGATCAAGATTGTGCTCATAGATGCAAATCTTGGTTTTTTGAGGGTCTTGGCTTGTTTACTCAATCATGGGTACCTAATTTTAACCCCCATTTAACCATAATAAATTTTTTCGTCTTTTGGGTATTTTGGCACTCTCTCCCATTGGAATATTGAGATTTGGACATCATTCAAACATTAGGAAATCAGATGGGCATTTTTCTGAGGTGCGATCTCCATTCGTTAGAACATGCAAATATTCTACTCTTGTTTTGTCTTCTTCTTGATCTGTATAAAATTCTTGTCAATCTATTGTTATTCAACCTAAATATGATTGTTGGGTTCAACAAAATGTGATAGAAATAAGTTAACTATAGTGGATGAGCATATGGACAATCTAGGTCATTTCACCTTAG
This sequence comes from Cryptomeria japonica, assembly GCF_030272615.1. Classification (NCBI taxonomy): domain Eukaryota; kingdom Viridiplantae; phylum Streptophyta; class Pinopsida; order Cupressales; family Cupressaceae; genus Cryptomeria; species Cryptomeria japonica. Next base: position 81,663 of record NW_026728957.1, on the reverse strand, counting down.
CCTATCATGCCACCCACAATGAAGAAATAAGGGTGTTTAAGGATTCGGTCTGTAACTCTAATCTATGTTCATTTGCATCAAATTTAGCCTCTTTCTCTATAATGAAATACATAAATATGTCTCTTGCAATGTTTGAAGAAGCTCCTTCTTAGAGGCCAACCAAGAATTCTCAATTGGTAGTCTTCACAGTGTCCTTTTTCAATTCCCCTTCCCTCAAATCTAATCTTAGAAGGTTTCTTTCAAGCCAAAGCCTTCTTCTGAGGTCTTCAATTCAAGTAACTGTTCCAAATTTTTCTTCTAACCAAGCTGTTACTTTGACCTAATCTCAGTCATGCTTCTGAGATAGAGTTCTCAGCAAGGATGGTTTTGTGTTTACCCCCATATTGTTTTGATTAATAAAGGTGGGATAGGCCTGTACCAATGCATAACCACAAAGTGACACCAAGAGTGGATGAGGGATGCACAACCAACCAAAAAAAACCCTACCAAACACAACAAAAACCCTAACAGGGAGAACAGATAGCCAACACCTAAACTAAAAAACCAACATGCAGAAGAAAAAAATTAAAAAAATGTAGGTCCACCAAAACACAAAACATCTCTCTCACACAGGCACCAAGTGATGGCCTACTACTTGGGGGTATCCTTGTCCTGCCAATCTTGACACAAACTAAGCACTTTATCAGAAAAAATAATTTTTTCACTTGAACTAATCCCAGAACCATTTAGGAGACCAATGCAGAGTCATGGCTAGCCTTAATCATCAACGCACTGGGGCCAGATCTCGTGGGAAAGGAATCCATGCGCCATCATTCTTTCACCCTTCTCATTTCTATCTCATCATGGATAGCCTATAGGGAGGCATTGTTCTTGCTAGCCACATCTCTGCAAGCATAGTTGACCTCCTCAATTTTGTTTTTAAGGGCCCCCTAGGTTTTATTGACCTCTTCAAGCTCATGCTTGCTACTCGGATTCTTTATCGTAGAGTCCATGTCTATAAAATTTCCACCCACCATTTCCCACTACCCCATAATGTGCACAAGACCATTAGCAATTTTCCAAACTCTATCCCCATCCAACTCATCAACCCATGTGTTGTCCCTAGCCTCAACCTTGGCTGTCGCCTCAAGCCCATTGTTCTTATTCATCGCCACATTCATTTGCATGAAGAGACATTCAATCAACTCTTCCAGAATTTGAGCGTCCTCATGCAGGTGCTTCACAATTTTTTCTACAGTTGAAGTGGTGCTCTTAACGTTGGAATTACTAAGGGAGGTTTAAGGGGGAGGACTAGGGTTTCCTTCAATCTTAGCAAGGGACGAATCCGCCCTTAAGCTATCCGAGGAGCCTAAATCCTCCGAGGATAGAGACTTAGAGCCAGAATGAACAATCTCGTTAACCACATCTTGTTGTATCTGAAACTGGACACCCACATCTTGGTAGTAACAATGCCCCTAAATTTGGAAGTAACAATGCCCCTAAATTTGGAAGTAACAATGCCCCTAAATTTGGCAATTATAGCAGGGTTTTTCCTATTGGGAAACTTAGAACTAGAGTGAGGCATAATCTATTCTACAAAATTAGACGGGGTAACAATAAGGTAAATATTCAGATTTGGATCAGAGGTAGACCCAGCCGCAATGGAAGGGACCCTAATAGAGGGGGACAAAGGCAAGTAGAAACTATACACTCTCCATATACAACCATCGTGGAGAGGGGGTTTGCCCTTTTCCATGGATTTGCAAATAGATTGAGAAAAATAAGACATAATCCAGAAGGGGAAATTCATTCATACCCCATACTGGAGATGATAGCATCGGAAAAGTCTACATATGGAAGCTTCTTTTCTTACCATCCAAGGTGAAGTAATTCATTACCATCAAAGCCACATCCTTCCTAATGCAGAGGAGATCATCCCTGTTGTAGCCACTTTGATGCTTGAAAACTCCCTCTCTCCGTTCAAAAAGCTGATCAAAGTCATCCTCGTAATTCCCTTCGGGATTTTTTGGGAAGGACACATCATCAAGGTCCAACCTTGTCACCTTCCTAGAAGTCCTTGTCAAAACCACAAAAGTAACACTGCCATTGTTCACATTCCTATTGTCCCAAGCATTAACAAAATTAAGAGAGAGCTTAGACTCATGGCTAGTCATCCATTCAACATAATTATATAGGTTCCCTTTAATCACCCTATCCCACACCTCCTCATTATTTTTGAATTTGGAGTAATTATCAGGTTCAGTCTAAATCAAATAGCCACCCATAGTTGCAAGATATAAAACCAAGTTGAGGAACTGACAAGCTTGGGGAATATAGTGGTAGGTAGTACCATCAATGATTTTTAAATCTCACCAACTTAACCAACAAGGAAAGTAAATGGCAAGGTGGAAAATTTCAAAAAATCCAACTTTGAGATTATGCATCATTAATTGATGAGTCCTTCAAGATCGTGGGACGAGCGTCCACCGATAGTTCATGCAAGTGGATGCATATTTTAAAATTATTAACATGCATGCCCATCCCCACCAACTTATCTTCCACACAGTTGCCTTCCCATCTCATCCCACAAAACCTGACGTCTCCTAGAAAGGGAAGGAGCTCGTGACACTTGGCAATGAGAGAATTAATTTTCCAATCCGGTTTTGTTTCCTTCCTAAGCATCGTGATGGTATTTCTTAAGTCACCTTCAATAGTGGCACACTTAAGTCCCTTTTTCCTGGCCATGATCAACCCATAATAAACAACTGCCACTTTAGCCATATTGTTGCATTGTTTGTGGAATTGTAGATCCCTATAGGTGGTTTTTTATTATGGTAGATTCCTATATCTCTTTTTTCCCAAAAATCCAACGAAACGTCAGTCATGTGAGACACAAACAACACTTTATCATGAAAACGTAAACTATTAAAAATTGGGGTTATTAAAAAATAATTATTTGACAGCATTCAAAACATATATAGAAGGCCCAAACCTATACGAGTGAGATACACAAATGGCCATAAACATATATAATTTCAAGAAAAGGGCAAGCTAAGAGTGTCAAATTAAAATAGATTTTTTAATATTTCTTGCTTCCCAAAAACCAACGAAATCTAAGCCATGTGAGACCAAAAAAATGATTTTTCATGAAAGTATAAAGTATTCAAAATTGAGGTTACTCTCCCCAACCTGATCGACGAGAGACTTGTCCCTAGAAAATTTTGTTCATCAAATTTGAGAAGACACAGACCCATCAGTATCTTTACTGAGTAAGCTTTTCTTTTGAGAAGGTGATTAATGACGTAAAAGACATCTGAGATCTTATCCGCTGCAACTGGGGATATTATTTCTGAAGACAAACCTAATTCTCCTTCAAAATATTTACGATTACCATTTTCCAAATTAATTTTCATGGCGTCAACAACTTTGTGTGAAGGTTAAGGCAGTGCATTTAACATTTATTCCTTAAAAGTACAACAATGAGTGCCACCAGGGGATAAGTGCTACCAACAGAAAGGTTGATGCCATCTACAATCCTCCTATATGAACATTGTTGACATCATCTATGAAAGCATGGGATAATGGAATGAAGAGCTAAATCCAACAAATATGCAAAAACAAGAAAGCTAGATAATAATTAATTTGACATGTCCCGAACCAAAGCCAAAGCTAGGTTGATTTCCTCATTAGCTTCAATATGATTGAATAAAATATAACCTTCAAGAAGTCTACAACCCTTATTCACCAAGGCATCTACCACGGTTTTGACTTCTCTAAAACAATGTGATATAGTTTATGCTTCAAACACTAGTAATAAACTCCAGGACTCGTACTTAATACACCTAATTTTCCAGCTTGGAGCATCTAGCTTTTTAAGTGCAGAGATCATATACATAAAGTCCCCCTCTATGTTAAGATTCCTAACTCTTTATTTGATTGCCAATCTTCTCCCAAACACTAAAGCAAGAGCCTTCGCCCCGTTGTTAACATTATTTTGGGTTTCTTAAATGTGTAGAAAATTTGTATCTCTTAAGCTACCTCGGAAGTCAATTCTAATAGGGGGTAAATTGAGAAAATTAAGGTTGTTAGGCAATTTTTGATATCCCAACCAATGTGCCTTTGGTTGCATTTAGGACACTTGAGGTAAAGGTTAAAAGGGGTGTTTTAATTTTTTTGAGGGGTCGGATGGATGGTTTGTTACAAAGTGAAGGAAGAAAGAAGGATAAAAAGAGGGTTGCATACCTTTTTTATAGCTACGTAGCACACTCTTAGAGGTAAACCCTATTAATTTTATTTTGTTGATCTTCAATTTGTTAGTGTTATTAACAATCGCGTGGCTATTCAAAATTAATCTAAATACAAGTACTTAATTCTACAATGTTCCAACAACTAAATATATATTCAAATTCGATGAACATCATATATATATATATTTGGATCAAAATTTCATGATAGTTTACTAGTGTATAGATATAGAGAACTTCTTGTAATTAAGAAATTTTTTGTATTACTATATTGTGATATTAGGAGAAGCTACAAAATAATTTCATTTATCCTAAAGACTAAAATAGGCATCATTAATCATGTTTATATCAATTTACTCGACTTCAAATGCTAAAGACAAAAATATATAGTGCGCATGATTCATCTTAATAGGAATACATGGCATCAAGGTAATTTTTAAGGAAACACGTAACTGTCCCACTTTATAAGTCAAATAAAATTGAAACACGACACATAGTGTAATTTGGCAAAATATTTTTTACCAGATAGGCGGTGGCTAGGAAACGAAAAAGACCCGAGAACAGTATAATGTCACATTAAACATAATTTAATTTAAATTCTCGATGATGACAAGGTGGAGACGTGAAAAGAAAGGTTTGTTTATGGCATTTTCGGGCTGCTCGCAGACCGATGGATAATGATTATTTAACATGTGTTTATATATCCTCATAATGATTATTTAACATGTTTTTATATAGAGCCATGTACCATGTGCTTGTAAGCTCCATCCATCCTCTATATATGCATAGTTATTGTAGGGGCAAATTCAATATAGCTAATTCCTTGTAAGTCTGTCCATACATTCTTCCAATTCTTGCAATCGATGTCGAATCAGGAGCTTCTTCCAATCGATGTCTTGGGGGACGTGGGTGCTAGAATCCTGAGTGTCGATGGAGGAGGAGTACGGGGTCTTATTCCTGTGCAATTGCTCAAATTCTTAGAGAAGCAGTTGCAGGTACAGTTTATAAATTGTATTCTTTAGCTGCACAATTCATATAGTTTTATTTGCACAAATGTATTACTTACTGAAATGCTTCGTTTTTATCAGAAATTGGATGGGGAAGATGCCAGACTAGCAGATTATTTCAATATAATGGCAGGTACCAGCACTGGAGGTCTCATCACCACAATGTTAGCCACTCTAGACCCGAATGACCACAAACACAATCGTCCTTTTAGTACCCAGAAAATTGAAGATTTCTACTTGAAGAATGCGAGTTTGATATTTCCTCAAGCAAGGTTAGTAGCAAGTGATTGCAATATTTGTGGTAAAATTCTCTAGCACCAAATATTTGTTGTGTTTACGCAAAACTTCTCGTGTTGTTGGACTTGTAGCAAATGGAATATTTTTCACGGCATTTTTGGTCCCAAATACAATGGCAAACATCTGGTCGATATCTTAGAACAGGAGAAATTTCATGAAAGACGGCTGTGTGATACGGCTACTAACCTGGTGATACCCACCTTCGATATCAAGACGCAGTTTCCTACAATTTTCGCCAGTCATGAGGTATTTCATTTTATTTTATAGGATGATCTTGAGTTATGAAGATGAAGAATAGACGAGGATGATTCTTACGATGATATGTGCAGGCGAAAGTAGATCCGCTGAAGAATCCACATCTAATGGACGTATGCCTCTCCACAACTGCAGCTCCTACCTATTTTCCATCTCACCAGTTTACAACAAATTCCAGTGACGGAAAGACCCAAGTTTTTAACTTAGTAGATGGAGGAGTAGCGGCTAATAATCCTGTAATGCCTGCTTGTATTATGAGTAGAGATTTTGATCAGATTTTTATTTCACATCAATAAACTATTATAAGGGTCTCACAACAATTTTCTAATTATGTAGACCTTGATAGCAATGAACTTAGTCACTCGAGCAGTTCATCAGGATACAAGAATAGTCGACAAAAAGGTATTGTATTGTATCGTATTTTGATGCTATTTAGAATAAACATCTCATATAAAACGAATGCTTGATGCTGGGAAATATTAATTAGAAGCTCAACTATGTTAACCAGAGGTTGTTATTTACAGGAGCACCTTGACCACTTTATTGTACTTTCTCTTGGAACGGGATTAGAAGAGGGTATTGAATGGGACGCAAAAAAGGCTGCCACATGGGGAAGCTTGAAGTGGATTACTCACGATGGAAGAACGCCTCTCATAGAATCTATCATGAATGCAAGTTCAGACATGGTCAACATTCATACAGCTTTGATGCTCCATCATGTCAAAGAAAACTATCTTAGAATACAGGTCTTTTTCATAGTTTCCAATAATGTTCCTTGAAACGATAAGGCCTCTAGATCTATAATTCTACAGACCATGTTTCTGCTATAATTTTCTGTATGGTTAACATGTGGGCTTTCATACTGTAGGAATGGCAACTAAAAGGAAGCGAAGCAAAGATGGACCTCATTACGGACGAGAACCTGAGGAATCTTGTGAAGAAAGGCCAGGAACTATTGGATAAGCCTGTTAGAAGTTTAAATTTGGAGACTGGGCGTCCTGAGACAGTGAAGAACGACTGCACAAACAGGATGGCATTGACTAAGTATCTCCTATAACTCTCTAACTCTTCCTTGTATTTTCAGATCCTAGTTTCCTATCCTTTTGTTCTCACCATAACTATCATTTCCACTTGCCAGAATGGCTGAACGACTCTCCAAGGAGAAGAAGTTGAGGGATAAACGGAGCGCATCTTCTGCACTTTCTATGAATGGCCATAGTGTTGGAATAAACATCTGAACTTCTTTCTTCCATTCCAATCACACCTTACGCTAGAATTTTGTGTATAATTTTTAATTAAAAAACATATCAGGGTGTTGGTGAGCCACACAGCTGATTTGTGTAATGGTAAACACAGCAATTCAAGATTTAGCTGTGTTTTTGCCAACTAATAGATGCCATTTCATTCTGTTTTTTTTTATAGCTAAACTATTATTTTATGTTCTCCAAATATTAATAGCATTGCAGTTGTGGACAACAAGGCAATGTAAGTTTTATATTCGTTCCAAAAGTGCTTGGAGTGGATGCATAAACGTTCCCTACAGCACTTAGTTGGGCCTCTTCAAGGAATTGTCTTATTATTGTATTCTTTACTGATAACACTGTATTCGGGGAATGGTTTGTATTATCGTTGGATTAAAAAATATAGATGTTATTATGATATTTGTTTGGTTTTTAATAGTATTTTTAATTATAGAAGATTTGAAGTCAGTATTATTTGGATGCCTAAAACATTTAATACTTGATCAATCAATTATGATAAGAAATCAAAAATTGAGGGTATCCAGTCTTATCCTTATTATGTTCATTCAACTAGTTTTATAAATAATAGATTCATTTAAAACAATTCAAATTTGAAAAAAAAAAAATTTAAATTTCTTATTTTATCCAAATTTTTTAATCAACAGAAAGCTTAAAGTCAATCACTTAACATCAGATCATTCATGTTCAGTCCGCAGTGGAGAGCTATTAAATAGTGATGATTCCCCTCTACCATCTTGGAAACATATTTGTGTGCTTGCAAATTCCTTTCGTAAAATCTCGGAAGCAAAGTGGCGGGAACAGCAATAATGTGGAGAAATATTTCGAGATGAGAATGTTAAGAAAACAGAAAAAAATTAAGCTTACAGCAGATTAAACAGAAAATACAAATTGCATAGAGATAACGAATCACATAATGAAGTAGTTGAGGGATAAACACAGCGCATCTTCTGTACTTTCTGTGAATGACCATTCCACTGGCCATGGTGTTGGAATAAACATCTGAACTTCTTTCTTCCATTCCAGTCACACCTTATGCTAGAATTTTTGTCTAGAGCTTTTAATAAAAAAACATTTCAGGGTTTTGGTGAGCCACACAGCTAATGTGTGCTTAAATATTCCTTTCGTAAAATCTGGGAAGCAATGTGGCTGGAGCAATAATAATGGGGAGAAATATTTCAAGATGAGAATGTTAAGCAAACAAAAAAATTTAAACTTACAGCAGATTAAACAGAAAATACAAATTGCATAGAGATAACGAATCACATAACGAAATTAAAGTATCAATTGTCCCTGCAATGATGTCGGTTATGAATAAAATTTGACAAGGGTAAAGATCACATAAAAAATAATTATACATTCCCTTTAGTGGATTTGCACAAATCATTCCAACTTGACCATTCAAAGAGCAGATGAAAAAAGGTCTTTTTGACACCAATGGTACTCTGAACTGAAGGCCTTTATCATGTCTTGTCAAATTTAGCACTTTCCTAGCTTCTCTTAAAAAAATTATCATCACAAGGGTGACTACCACTCAAATTAATAACAGCCAAGGATCTTTCCAATATATCCTTCACATTTAAAACTAGTAGATATTAGTCCTGTTTTTAAACAATGGTAAATAACGTGTTGGCATGACACTTAAGTCATGGAGCTTCTCTGATAAAAGTTGTTTATGCCTTTCTAAGATCCACAAAGCTATGTATAGGCTTTTGATTAACAGATCTTTAATTTTTCAATGATTGTTTAATGTATTAACAACTATTAGTGGTTTGAAATTTGAGATTGTCTGCCCTCCTCCAAATAATTTAAATTTATTGAAGCGAGGGAGAATTATAGAAGCCAACCTTCAAAAATCAGTCTCTAATTCTCCTCTAAAACAATGCCAAACCTATATATAAGCTGTCTATTAGTTTGCCCCAATCTCCTTGGATTTGAGCTATCTCGAAGTGAAACAAAAAGATAGATCATTGAGCATCTAAAATTATCTTGTTAGAGTCAAGGAACACTGAGAGGGCGGGGGTTAATCAGTGTTATACCAGAAATCAAATTAACAAAATTATTCTTTATTCACCGGTTAGCGATCTATAACAGTAAATAACATAAGCAAGCAATGAATAAACCACAGATCCACAACACCGAAATTTTACATGGAAAACCGGAGAGAAAAAAACATGGTGGGGCTGGAACCCACAATATTCATATACCATGGACAAGAGTACATAAATATTACATAGATGGGGAATGCACTTGCATTCAGGGTCACTGCATAGAGCTCACTACTCAATTAAAATGACCCAGAAGGCTAAAACCTTTAGGGAAGTTTGACTAGCTTATAATTTGATTACAATGAGGAAATACAATTAAAGAACTCTGAAATGGTATCTAACAATGCAAAAATGAGTTCTGGTTAAGCACAATATCTTTGACTATACTCGCTCTGCAATATTCTCTGTTTCTGTCTCAGTCAACTACTGCATCACCTAGGAATCAAATGTGCACATGAAACTACGTTCAATCACACCAAAACGGATCGCCACAATAGGAATACTCTAAAAACCAATCACCAACTCAATCTTATATATCCGGTCATATCAAAAATAATCTCCTCCAAATCGGCTTCCAAAAATGTAATGTGTAGTCACATGCCGGCTTGACCGGAGCCAAAAATATAAGTTCAAATCATCAAAAGAGTAATAAAATGATGTTTCTAAATTGGCCCAATCAACAAGAACATGATTAAATGCACCGTAATTACCGGAAAACTTCCAGACCCAAAAGTGCTCTATGCTACCTAAAATACTGGTTAACACATGCTTCCAGATAGGGAGAATTGCAATCGCCAGATTGGATTTCCATGAGGACTTGCCATCACTGAAAACCCTAAACCAATAATCAAGCATCAAAAATTACCGAATGAGTGTCAATTGCCAACAATATCCCCCTTTGGCATTGATGGCAACACTTGTGAAAAATGACTAAGTGTTGAGCACTGAACACCGGTTCAAAAGAATTAAAATAATCTCTAAGGCTCCCTTTTAGACAAAGAATTCCACTCTCCAATATTGTACATTTTTCATCATCTTTCTCCTCCTTTGACAACAATGCCAAAGATGAGGTGTTGTCCAAAACAGAGATACTTATAAATACTTGAAGATATCAGCATAAGTAGTTTTCAAAAATCCTAGCTGAGTATCTCACCTAGTCTTCAAATTGTCCAAAACTGTGATAAATGCACTAAATACAATGCCATGAATTTTGAACTCTCTCAGATTAGATGGTATAGGACGGGTCATCTCCTTCATACAATCCACCTTATTGTTTAATATGGTGTCCAACCAGGAGGCAATCAAGTTCTGAAGTTCACCTACTTTTCTCAAAATTTTCTCCTTGCCTGCTTGAAGGCTTGAGATTTGATCATTTAGGGCTATAATCTGCCCTTCAATACTTCTGGTTAGAGTTGCATTAGGATCAAAGGACTGAGAAATGCCAGCAAGCTTTCCTTGGCAAACACCTCTTTGCTTATCAATATCTACAATGAACAAGTAAAATTAGGCAAGATTTGTACAATTTTCTGGCTTCTGACAATGTGTCAGAAATAATCTACAGTCTCTCATTTATTCTGACTCTATCATCTTCAATCATTTTCCAGAATATTTGCTTCCTAACATCCTTGAATTTATTCAAAACTTTATGTGTAGTTGTCTTCTCCAAAGAATCAAAATTGCTATTTACACTATTAATCAATTGTAACAATCTACCGGAGGGGCTGTTATTTGAATCTAACTATACATTAGGGTCCACCTTCTGTAAAACATCTATAGACATCAAAGTTAGTCTTTTATCTTCAATTTCTGACTTCACTTGATCTTGGCTAGCTTGGGCTTGTACTGGCAAGCATGAGCTTTTTTACAGGTGACATCTTTCCAAGATCAACAAAACCATCAAGATAAATAGAAATCTGAGGCGGGGTACTTGTAATTGGAGGAGTGAAAATTGCCAAATTAGCTATGCCTTTGCCTTTGTCAACCTTAGCTTCTATTGTCTCAACATCCTTCTTCTCTCCCTTATCCCCTTTATCTATTGCATAGGTGTTGTCATTTGGTACAGTATCAACTTGTTGGATTTTCGGGGCTGCAAAGCTATCCACCACTGAAGGACCATCAAGAGTCTCAACATTAAGTGGAGTAATATCCTAGTCTTCCAGATGATCCTCAAACTGAGTTTCAACCTTTTGACTTCTGAAAACACTTTGCTTCTCTTCCAGATAAAATGACTTGAATGCATCCTTGTATAGTGAGTCATCCTGAATTATCTTTTTCCATATATCCTTTGTTTCTTTCCTCACCTCCTCCACATTTTCGATCATCAATTTTTTAATCCTATTTTTACTTCTAATTTCCTTCTTCTTTGCCTCTTCAATGAGTCTCTTGACTTCATCATGAGTAATGCAAGTATAGACATTTACAAGTTCTCTTTCCTTCATCTCCCTATCAATCTTACTTGTAGTCATTCTTCTTGCATCAATTAGATTATACAAATCTTTTGGAATGGTCTTTTTCTAATTCAATCAATGTCTTACTAAAGTTGTGTAAATATAGTACAATTGCTTCTTCAACTTTTCTCTTATCACGTTCATCAAAATTCTCAAAGTATGCTCCAAGATTCTTTAAATTGTCATCCACTATTATTTCATCTATCAACTGATATGTTGATAGTGGAGTAACAATTATGTACTTACCTTATATGTTGCCAGACTCAAGGTCTTTGTCGAGTTGACTTTTGACTTGCCTACCTCTTTTGGATCTTCTGGTAGGAGCAGGATCAGATTTTACTTTCTTGGATTGTTGGGCTCCACTGGTCTATAGCTTCCTCACCACTCTCACAAATTCTCCTTTCTTTTTCACCTTTCCTGCTTCCTCCTCAGATTCAGTTTCCGAGGCTACTAGAGATACTGCAACATAGGTTCTTTTAGGCTTCTGCTTTTTCTTCAATACACCCTTTATGGATGGGCTAGATTTTGCAGGTTGGGCTACCAAAGCAGGAGCAGAATTAGTCTCTTTCTACACATGACTTTCCCTTGCTTTCTTCACCACCTCCCAGGTGAAACCCATCTAAACTACCACTTCCTCTACCATCTTAGTAACTTTTCTTTTTAAGGTAGGAGTAGTGAATTGCATGTGCAAATTGAGGTCTTTCCCTTTGAAAGTACCAAATTTTCCTTCCTTTGGATCCACTAGTTAACTCAATAGATGTTGGGCATATGCCTCAAGTGTAACAGAATCAACTTCATATCCCATGGGCATGATCCATACTACTCCATTTCTTCTATTAGACATTGATCCTTATCGATCATGAAACAAATGCTTTGCTCATATTTTTCAACCACCTCCTTTGGGATCCTTTCTTTGTTCTTCATTGCAGCTTGGAAGGTTTTCAAATATCCCTAGAGAGAAGATATCCTCATTGTTGCATCTCAAACACCCCATAATCCTTCTTTGATATACATAGCTATTGGTCTATCATAGGCCCATTGGACCTTACCTTTTATACTGAGTATCTCATTCAATAAGTACAAGGCTAGACAAATAAGAAGTGTACCATATTTAAATGTGTGCTTTTTGTCTTGTTTGACCTTCTTTAGATTGCTCAATAATTCATTCAGGAGGGCAGTGCACAAGCCATATCTTTTGTCATCCTTAAGCATCTGGTATGAAGAGTAAATAATAGTAACGGAGATAGAGTTGTACCTGCTGGATTAGTAAACCTTGTAAGAGACTACTATTGATGCAAACTTAACATCATTCTCCGGGATATCATTAATGATCATTACCCTGCTGTCGAATTTAGATCCTATGATGGCTATGACTATTTCATTTGACACTTTCCTTAGACTGGGCACATCACCGGTTTTAGCTAGGCTGGTTACACCTCGAATCACCTCTTTGGTAATTTTATGTGGCCTATCAAGCCATATAACTCATTATGTACTACAAGAAACCCTTGTCTTGAAGCACCTTGTATTCTAATTTCAAATTTCCCAAACCATCAGCCAAATACTTGTTGTAAAGATCCAACATACCTATGTTTCCAAGCTCCTCAAGATCGCATTGAATGTAAGCCCTAATGTCTTTGTTGTGGAGAACACCATAAGGCGCAGATGAAAAAACACTTTCTAGATCATCCTCAACTGACTTAAAAGGGTGTTTCTTCAAAACTAGTTGATCCCTATCCCTAATCTCAACCACCAATGGGGTAACAACACCAGAAGTTGAAGTCATTTTAAATGCTAGGGTTTGCAGAAAACTAAAAGCCTGAACAAAAAAATACCTTGCTTCACAAAAGGGCGCGGGAATTCACTTTGGAGTTGCTGAAATTGTTGTTGGAACCACCAAATTTATTTTCTCTTTTCTCTATTCTACTTTCTTGATCGCATTGTAACAAATGAAACTTCAAAATACACTTTAATCCTTCAAAAACCTAATTTTCCACTGTAATAAATGCAGCCACTAGTTATCATGATTTTCATGAAATCGCATATCGGATCACCAAATCTTCTTAGAAAGTTTTGAATATCATCTACACTCATGATTCAAGCCTTCTGCAATCTTCCAAAATCGATTGCAAACCACCAAAGAGGAGGTTCTTAGAATCTGCATGAAAGGCTCCCCCTAAGGCATAAAGTCCTAGTTACTGGATGAAAATCCTACACCGGATTCAGGTGTAGACCCATTGTCAGTTCTAGATTCATCTTTTCTTACCACATCTTCTCATTCTTCTCCTTGATCTCTTCTACTTTTGCTTTTCCTTTCTCGTCTAAGTTACTCTTATCTACCAAAGCATTGTTCTTACTTTTGCAGTACTTTGCAATGTGACCGATTTTGTTGCATTCTTAGCAAAAAATATTATTTTTCTTAGGTCTAAAGTTAATTTGATTTGGTCTCATACTGCATTGATTAGAGATATGTCCAAACATCCCACAAGCATAGCATCTTTTTTTTTGGAAGTTATTCATTACTACTCTACACACATTTGACTTGTGACAAAAATTATTGCATATGAAACACTGACCGATAAAGGTAGGAACATTATTCATGTTGTTCATTCTATTATTCATCCTACTTCTGCATTGATTTTCCATATGACCAAACTTATTGCAAGTAAAGCATCTACCATTGAATTTATGAGCATTAGGTTGTCTTACCGGAGGATTCTTTCTCTTCTTTTGATCAGGTTTTGCATTGCCTTGTCCAGATCCGAAGGATTCACCTTTCTCAAATCAAAGTCCTCGTATTTCATTTCCATGCCTCTAACTTTCCATCATCTCATCAAGCCTTGCTGAGATAGCTTTGAATTTGTCTTTGTATTCATAAGTTGTAGCAAGTTCATCCCTTAAGGTAGCAATTTGTCTTTCAAGTTCTTGACCATTATTCCTTGATTGTGTTAGCTCAAGCTTCAATTGATCATTCTCATAGGTAAGCCTGCAGCATTCATCTGCTCTTTCTTTCAATGATTGTGCCGTATTTTCTTCATTTTTCTTCTGGTCCTCTATCTCCTTAGTTAGTCTCATTACAATGGATTGCATATCATTCTTCAATGTAGAATTCTCTCTTTCAAGCTTGTTGACTCCATCTGCTTTATCCTAATATTCCATGATCTGATCTTCTTTCTCCTTTAGCTTGTTCATTAACTCCTTCCTCTTCTCTCTAGAGATGTTTGCTTAATCCTTCAGGTCATTAATGAAATCATCAACAGCATTCAGGTTCCTCTTCAAGGTATAGATCTTATTTCTAGCTGCAACAAGATCTTCAAGTGCTACACTGAGTTGTCTCTAAAAACTAGAATCCATTGAATCAATCTCCTGGAACTTCCTCAAATGGTTAAGCTTCCTCAGAGGTACTAGGCTCTAATACCAATTGTTAGAATCAAGGAACATTGAGAGGGGGGGTGAATCAGTATTTTGTCAAAAATCAAATTCATAAACTTATTCGTTATCCATCGGTTAGCAATGCATAACAGTAAAGAACTTAAGCAAGCAATAAATAACCACAAATCCACAACACTAGAATTTTTACGTGGAAACCTGGAAAGGGAAAAACCATGGTGGGGCTAGAACCCACAATATTCATATACTATGAACAGGAGACATAAGTATTACATAGATGGGGAATGCACTTGCATTTGGGCTCATTGCCTAGATCTCACTTCTCAATTACAATGACCTAAAAGGCTACAACCTTGAGGGAAGTCTCACTGACTTACAATTTCATTACAATGAGGAAATACAATTAAAGAACTTTGAAATGGCATCTAACAATGCAAAAATAAGTTCCAATTAAGCACAAGATCTCTGACTACACTCACTCTACAATATGCTCTATTTCTATCTCAGTCAGCTACCGAATCACCAAGAACATGATTCAATATACCGCAATCACTAGAAAGATTGCGGACCCAAAACTGCTTTGTTCTACCTAAAATACCTGTTAAAACATGCTTTCAGATAGGAATAATTGCGACCACTGGATCAAATCTCCATGAAAAGTTGCCATCAATGACAACCCTAAACTAATAATCAAGCATTGAAAATTACGGGATGAGTGTCAATTGCCAACATATCTCTGTAGATGTTTTTTTCATTACAACATAGCCACCAAATCATTAAACTTTACATGATCCCAAAGATCTATAGCTCAAAGTTGTACAAAGGAAGATATTGATAGAGAGTGGAAACTATTATTGTATAAACAAAGCACCTCTTCCAAATGCAAAAGGGCATGCATTTCTATACTTTATATGTTGGCAATTGACACTCTATTGGTTAGGTTTCACTATGTTGTCATTGATGGCAACATGATTCTGGGTTCCGTCTTCATATGGTCTACCGACAGACACTTCATAGACTCTACATCAGCACTGGCACTGGCACTAGCAGGATAAAAGATTTCTTTGGTCATCAAAAATGCAGACCGACATGGTCTAGTAAAGGTCATCAGTATTGGAGGCCAACACATCTTGGATCTGGCACGGAAACTTGTTTTAATGTTTATTCATTTATATTATATGGCCGACATGTAATCTAATATTGTATATATCCTTGTAAGCCGACATAAGGCATAAATTTGTATAGGGTATAGGGCAGATTGATTAGATAATTTTGACATGATGATAGGAATATAATGTAATGGACATGGAAATGTAATATGATGTGAAATCATTCTGAGAGACTATGTATGTGAGGAATTCATTGTAAGGGTTATTTTGGTACAAAGGTTTAGGGTTTTGATTGGAACAGACAGAGCATAACCGGAACTGTATTCTGGCATAGAAGATGCAATATTAGCAGTTCACATTTCTCTGGATTGTTGTCTGGAATTTTATGTAATCAGTAAGGCTCCTATTGTGATTGAGCAGTGTCCTCTAGGTTGTAAGCCTTTCTACAAGTGCAGGCCCATCATATATTGTAATATCTCTTTATATGGCTAGTGGATTGATATTGTGGGTCACAAATCCCACCGTGGTTTTTCCTCATTGACGTTTTATACGTATAAATATGTGTGTTAGGATTCTCATTAATATGTTTGGCTTATTGGTTGCATTACTTCTTTCAATTATTTTTATACTGGTATACCAGTTAGTGTATGAATTTTTTGTTAAGGCTAAAATATTTTATTCCGGTATAAGACCAATTCACACCCCCCCCCCTCTTAGTGTTATTGATTTCCAACAATTGGTATCAGAGCCTTGTGCCTTAGAGGAAGTTTAACAGCTTGAGGAAGATCCTAAAACCACAATATTGAATATGGCTTTGGAGAAGCAGCTTGAGATGGCACTTGAAGATTATGATTCTAAAAGTTTGAAGAACTTAAAGCTACAAGATGAGTTGAATTCTGCTAAAGAATTTATTCTTGTCCTACGAAAGATGCTATCATCTATTCAAGCTAGGAAGAAGGAACTTTTGCAAAATCAGGATGATGAAGAGAAAAATGCACTTAAGGAGAAATGTCAGAGATTGAGTCAGGAGAACATGGTTATGAAAAATGAAATGCAAGATATAGCTATGAGGATGTCTAAGAAGATTGAGGATAGAAAGAAAAAGGAAGAAAATCTTGTTGTATCCCTGAAGAACAAATTTGAAGAATGTGGTAGGTTAGTTCATGAAAATGATATGTTGAGAACTGATTTGGTACAATCCCAAAACAATAAGCAAGAGCTTGAGAGACAAATGATAATACTAATAGATTATTTAACTTCTGCAAGTGACTACAAAGAAAAATTCAAGATCAGCTCAGCACAGCTTGATGAGTTAGTGAAGAGACAGAGGAAGATTGGAGATTCTAGTGGACTTGGATTTGAAAAAGGATGGAGTTCCGGTACTCCTAATCAAGATCAAAACCATAAGGCACCGGTAAGGCAATTCAATGCTTATAAATTCAATGGTAGATGTTTTGTTTGCAATAGATTTGGACACATGGCTAGGCAATGTAGAAACAGAGCAAATCATAACCCTAATTCTGCTCCCAATAAATGTTCTAAATGCAATAAAATTGGTCATAAGATAGAAGATTGAAGAATGAATGTAAAATGCTATGCTTGTGGAAAATTTGGACATATGGCTAATCAGTGCAGGTCAACCAATTTCACTAGTTTTAGCAAGGCAATTCAAAAGAAAAATGTTACATGTTATGCATGCAATGAAGTTGGACATATTGCTAAGTTCTACAGAAGCTGAAATCGACTGGTTGGCAATGGAGGATGAAATGAAAAAGAAAAAGAGAAGGTTAATGAAATCTGGCAAGATCATACTCAGAGATGGGTGAGGAAGACTGAAGAGCAATCATCAGATGGGAATGTCTCAATTACCTATCTGACAGAAGAGGTTTCTCCTACACCGGCAGTGAGCTCATCCGGTAACTAAGGTAGATGCCTTAGAGGTAGGAAAAAATTCATGGAAGATGATGCATATGCCCCTCGAGGAGATTCTGGAAGATGTTCCAGATATTGGAAAGGATTATCCGGCATTGATATGTTCAGACCGAGATCCGATATCTTTCATCGGCAGTCATTTATGTAAATGAAAGATTAGGGTTTTCTCTCTATGGATAAAAGGTCGAATACACTTCATTATTATTCACCTAGCATTCAGAGCGATTTTAGAGCAACTTAGTGCAATCAGAGGCAATCAGATTTCTTCTTGAGTGATCACATCGGCGTTTGGAAGGATTTGTTGAAAGTTTTCACCGGCAGCGATCTAAAAGGTATTTTTCTTGAATCATGGAAGTGGGATCATATTCTGTTCCTATTTTTGTTGCAAATCCAACTGTAGTAGAGGTTAAGGACCACCCTGGGCCAATTTTCAAGCAGTATCCACATGTGGCTACCAAGGAAGATTCGGTTGGAGTGTTTTCTCGCATTCCGGAGGGAGTCTTATATGTAGAGGATGTTAGGGAATCCTTCCATTATCATATAGAGGACTTAGGCACTTCAGAGATCAAAGGGATGCATATGAATGAACTCATGGGAGAATCTGGTAAGATCAAACTGGTATATCAGCACATCAAAGAACTAGGGCTCACAGATATTCTGGATATTCCAGAGTTTGAGGATGAGATAATCATATATGTACTAAGAAGAGTACATGGGGAATTCATATGGATGGATAGACCTTATAAAATCACTAAGGAAGCCTTCCAGGCAATTACTAGCTTATCATCAATAAGGCAACATCCGGATAAGAAAGTATCTAACGACTTCGTGAGGAAGATCACCGATGCCACATCAGATAAGAGATTGATGAAGGTGAGAACTATCACTGACACTGACATCAAGATTGGCAGCATGGTTATAGGCTACAAGGTAACTCAGTCTAATCGACTGAATTCAGTTTCCAATTCATGTATTTTGGCTGCACATAGGATGATGAGAGAAAATGTAAGGTTGGATTTTTGTGGCTTGATGCTTGAAGGATTATTGATCAACTTAGGAAAAATTAAAGGTGAGAAGAAGGGCACCTTTCCATATGGAAACTTGTTAGTCTGCTTAATGCTATAATTTTTGAATGATACTCCCAATTCTGGTAGGAAGAAATGGGCTTTTGACATCTCGGTAGGAAGACAACTAAAGAAATCAATTACTGCATTGGGAAGTCTGAGAGATGATAAGGTATGGGGTTACTTTAAAGCTTTTCAAAAATCTATGAGGTCTAGAATAAGAGTACTCGAGCATATAGTAGATAAATACTCTAGCGACATATGTTTCATGGTTAAGAAAGATGAGACCCTCATGGAGGCAGTCAAGCCCCAGAAGATTTGGATAGCAGAAATGGTCTATGAGGTAGATGCATTAATTCTTGATGCATATGCAAAAATTCTACTAGATGCAAAAATAGATGAGGCAGAGAAGACCTGTGGAACTGCTCAGCAGAAGAGTCTTGAGGTTGAAACTGAGTTCAACCAAAAGAAAAGGGAAAAACAAGAAGGAAAGGCAAGTTCATTCATACAGGAGGTTCCAAAGGACATTAAGGCACTCATTAATGTTGTCCTAGAGAAAGGAAGAAAGAGGAAGGATCTAGTAGTTCACATTGAACCTGTGACTACAGATTTTGAGTCTAAAGATAACACGCCATTAGCTTTCAAAAGGGTTGTAAGGAAGAAACCGGAAGAACCTAAAGTGGAAGCAAAGAAACAACTGGTTAGGAAGGTCACCATCAAGTTACCGTCACAAAAGCAGGCACCTAAGGCCACATCAACAGCTACATCTGGTACTGCCAGGAGGAAGATGAGTGACATTGATTTGGCACTAGAGACTGGTAGTGTGACTATTATACAACCTATGACTTGTTCTGAAATTGTTGATGAAATTACTAAGGATGGGATGCTGAAAAATGTTAAGTCTTATTATGATACATCAGAAGTTGATAAATAGAGAGAGGTAGAGGAAGCAATTCTATTGTATTTGGATATCTATAAGAAATCATTAATAGAAATAGAAAATCAAATACCACCAGATTTATATAACATGATAAATGCTAGAAGGTTATCTTCTATGCAAGAAGACAAACACATTAAGATGCAAGAACTTTTAGCTATCTGTGTTGCTATAACTCCAAATGAAATGGATAACACAATTGAGGTTGCAGATAGGAAGGCATTCAATAGAAAACATAGAATAACTAGCCTGATGTTAGGAAGGATGAATCAGCTAATAAAAGAAGCACACAAGGCTTGGATAAAATTTTTGGGAGAACACAGAGGATTGTTTACTTCATCGGAGACCAAAACAGACACTGTAGATACACCAGTTGAAGGGAAAGGTAAAGGGATCATGGGTACTCCACCCTTAGTTTTGAAGAATATCAAGATAGTGGAAATTGAGCCACCCGTAAACACAAAGTACAGACAAATACTGAAACACCGATTAATATTGAGAATATTGTACAGGATACTAACATTGAGGACAATTGTCCTCTAGATACTAATATACAGGTTGAGGATATTGTTCCTAGAAAGGAACCAATAGTTGCACAGACTGCACCAAGTGGCGAAGCCACCGGTGCAAGTGAGGAGGTTTTAAAGGATAAATCATCAGAGAAAACAGGGGAATCTGGTAGAGAACCAGTGGCTGGCACATCATTATTGACAATTGAGACTTTATAGTTGAAAAGAAAACCATCACAGAGATGAGTCCCACATAACTAATGATGATGGATTCTCAGAAACTGATGAAGGAGGGATCCACAGACAAGGGGATTATAGATCAATCCATAATTGTTTTGCATAGATTGGTCCCAGAGTGTAAGATTGAAAATGAAGCGAGCCCTTTCGGCAAGCTTAAGGTAATCACTGAGCACATATCAAAAGACTTTCAATCCTTACAACAGATCTCCCACCAGAAAGCACTTGAAAGATTCACTTAGGCTAAGAGAGTCACTTTTGATCAGATCATTGAGAGAGAGAGAAGAAAAAGATTAAGGAGAAGTTAATTCCAGTTGAAAATTATTTGAAACAGTGTATTAACATTTTCAAGGTATGTTGCAATACTGAAATACTTATAGCAAATGTAGATAAAAAGATAAAAGAGATACATGAGAAAATTGCTAATATTGCTAACTCTTTTGATTGACTAATTTCACTAAAAACATTTATTCATGGACAACTTTTGACTTTGGAGAACCAAATTTCTTCTCTTGAAAAGGAAAGAGATAAGATCATTCGGAGAGCCAAAAGTCTCAAAGGTTTGGTGAGTCCAAGATTGGATTCACTTTGTGTACATAAGAAGAAATGCATGGATATGTTGGGAAAGCCCACACTGGTAGAAATTAATGAGAAAGAATCACTTGCATATTTACTAAGTGGACTTGTATCTATCTCTGACACATTGAACACTGGCTGGGATACTTATATGGAGTTACTTGAGAAAGCTTATCCAAAAATCTTGAAATTGGTCAAGCTCTGGTAAGACATTTTTGGAGGTATTCAATGTACAGTACTTATTCTTTGACATTGTTTTCACAATTTCTTTTGGGGCATTGATGTCAAAGGGGGAGTAGTATACATATGAAAAGAATGAAGAGTTGCATACATTAGGGGGAGTTATAGAGATTTTTGAGTACTGGAGTACTTTGCATATTCAGCTCAAGGGGAGCAAGGCAAGATGAAACCGGCGGTTGAAACCATGACCATTTTTCACATCAAAGTGGCGGGAACAACAATAATGGGGAGAAATATTTCGAGATGAGAATGTTAAGAAAACAGAAAAAAATTAAGCTTACAGCAGATTAAACAGAAAATACAAATTGCATAGAGATAACGAATCACATAATGAAGAAGTTGAGGGATAAACAGAGCGCATCTTTTGTACTTTCCGTGAATGACCATTCCAATGGCCATGGTGTTGGAATAAACATCTGAACTTCTTTCTTCCATTCCAGTCACACCTTATGCTAGAATTTTTGTGTAGAGCTTTTAATAAAAAAACATTTCAGGGTGTTGGTGAGCCACACAGCTAATTAGTGTAGCAGCAAACAGCACAATTCATGCCATGTCGCTCTGTCTTCTTTTCAGCTAAATGATAACTTTATGTTCCCAAAATATTAATAACGTTGATTAATTAGAGATTGACCAGCCAATATGGTAAGGTTTATGTTCATTCCAAAAGTGCTTGGACTGGATGCATAAACGTCCCCTACAGCACTTAGTTGGGCCTCTTCAAAGAATTCTGTCTTATTATTGCATTATTCAGTGACAACATCGTACAAGGGGACTGGTTTGTATCGTCATTGCATTGATTGAATGTGTGACATGATTCTTCCATTTATAATGCTCCTTACAAGCTACTCATGGCATAGATGTTACTATTGTATTTAAAATCATTTTAATAGTTGATCAACCTATCTTGTTCGATTAATTGAAATGAATTATTGTTTGACTTTAGTAATGCTTAGATTTTACTCTATCTCATTTATTTTTATAATATTTAAATTTTTTAATTTTATGGAATCAAAATTAATGAGGATTAAAATTAAGATGAGGCATAATTAGGTAGAATAAAGATTAAGAGCAAAGTTGAAAATAGTTCAAATATATTTATAATCTTTTTAGATAATTATAATAAAATATTATATTTAAGAATAAATTTATTGTTATAATTATAGTTAGAGAGATTAAGTTGGAATCATAATTATTTTATATTTTTAATTAAGATATGATTATAAAAATAATTAATTAGAAAGCATTAAATTAATTTAAGAGCTATTTATTTTTTTGTAACTAAAATTATATAATCTTATTTTAACTATATAAAGATTCAATTTAGGATTGAAAATATATAAAATACAATACATATAATATTTATTACTAATCAAAATTTAAAAAAACTATCAACTAGCTTTAAATATTTCAATTAATCATAATATAACTTGAATTTTAATTAATATTTACTTTAAGTATAAAAACGTTGGATCCTAAAAGGTGAGTGAGTAATGAACCAATCTGTCCTTTGGTTTATGAGAAGCCTCTTATTTCTCAAAATATTGGTCAGTGAGAGGGCAATGAGGTATTTAAAGTGTCATTTTTAGAGGAGCGAGTTTCAAGATATCTCTCATAGCTTCAAAGCAGGGCTCTTATTGGTAAGATCTGGAATTTCTCTGCAAATATTAATAAGCTTTCAAATTGGGGTTAATGATATTTTTTATAACGATAATGGTAATGGATTTTTTATTATGATATTTTCTATTAAGTCTGATCAAGATTGTACTCATAGATGCAAATCTTGGTTTTTTGAGGGTCTTGGCTTGTTTACTCAATCATGGGTACCTAATTTTAACCCCCATTTAACCATAATAAATTTTTCCCTCTTCTGGGTATTTTGGCACTCTCTCCCATCGGAATATTGAGATTTGGACATCATTCAAACATTAGGAAATCAGATGGGAATTTTTCTGAGATGCGATCTCCATCCGTTAGAACACGCAAATATTCTACTCTTGTTTTGTCTTCTTCTTGATCTATATAAAATTCTTTTCAATCTATTGTTATTAAATCTAAATATGATTGTTGGGTTCAACAAATTGTGATAGAAATAAGTTAACTATAGTGGATGAGCATATGGATAATCTGGGTCATTTCACCTCAGCCTATCATGCCACCCACAATGAAGAAATAAGGATGTTTAACGATTCGTTCTGTAACTCTAATCTATGTTCATTTGCATCAAATTTAGCCTCTTTCTCTATAATGAAATACATAAATATGTCTCTTGTAATGTTTGAAGAAGCTCCTTCTTAGAGGCCAACCAAGAAGTCTCAATTGGTAGTCTTCACAGTGTCCTTTTTTGATTCCCCTTCCCTCAAATCTAATCTCAGAAGGTTTCTTTCAAGCCAAAGCCTTCTTCTAGGGTCTTCAATTCAAGTAACTGTTCCAAATTTTTCTTGTAACCAAGCTGTTACTTTGACCTAATCTCAGTCATGCTTCTGAGATAGAGTTCTCAGCAAGGATGGCTTTCCCCCATATTGTTTTGATTAATAAAGGTGGGATAGGCCTGTACCAATGCATAACCACAAAGCGACACCAAGAGTGGATGAAGGATGCACAACCAACCAAAAAAAACACTACCAAACACAACAAAAAACCTAGTAGGGAGAACAAACAACCAACACCTAAACTAAAAAACCAACATGTAGAAGAAAAAAATTAAAAAAATGTAGGTCCACCAAAACACAAAACATCTCTCTCGCACAGGCACCAAGTGATGGCCTACTACTTGGGGGTATCCTTGTCCTGCCAATCTTGACACAAACTAAGCACTTTATCTGAAAAAATAATTTTTTCACTTGAACTAATCCCAGAACCATTTAGGAGAGCAACGCAGAGTCACGGCTAGCCTTAATCATCAATGCAATGGGGCCGGATCCCATGGGAAAGGAATCCGTGTGCCATCACTCTTTCACCCTTGTCATTTCTATCTCATCATGGATAGCCTATAGGGAGGCATTGTCCTTGCTAGCCACATCTCTGCAAGCATAGTTGACCTCCTCAATTTTGTTTTTAAGGCCCCCCTAGGTTTTGTTGACCTCTTCAAGCTCATGCTTGCTACCCGGATTCTTTATCGTAGAGTGCGTGTCAGTAAAATTTCCACCCACCATTTCCCACTACCCCATAATGCCCATAAGATCATTACCAATTTTCCAAACTCTATCCCCATCCAACTCATCAACCCATGTGTTGTCCCTAGCCTCAACCTTGGCTGTCGCCTCAAGCCCATTGTTCTTATTCATGGCCACATTCATTTGCACGAAGAGACATTCAATCAACTCTTCCTAAATTTGAGCGTCCTCATGCAGGTGCTTCACAATTTTTTCTACAGTTGAAGTGGTGCTCTTAAGGTTGGAATTACTAAGGAAGGTTTAAGGGGGAGGACTAGGGTTTCCTTCAATATTAGCAAGGGACGAACCTGCCCTTAAGCTATCCGAGGAGCCTAAATCCTCCGAGGATAGAGACTTAAAGCAAGAATGAACAATCCCATTAACCACATCTTGTTGTATCTGAAACTGGACACCCACATCTTGGTAGTAACAATGCCCCTAAATTTGGCTATTATAGCAGGGTTTTTACTAGTGGGAAACTTAGAACTAGAGTGAGGCATAATCTACTCTACAAAATTAGAGGGGGTAACAATAAGGTAAATATCCAGATTCGGATCAGAGGTAGACCCGGCCGCAATGGAAGGGACCCCAATAGAGGGGGATAAAGGCAAGTAGAAACTATACACACTCCATATACCACCATCGTGGAGAGGGGGTTTTCCCTTTTTCATGGATTTACAAATAGATTGAGAAAAATAGGACATAACCCAGAAGGGGAAATTCATTCATACCCAATACTAGAGATGATAGCATCGAAAAAGTCTACATATGGAAGCTTCTTTTCTTACCGTCCAAGGTGAAGTAATTCATTACCATCAAAGCCACATCCTTCCTAATGTAGAGGAGATCGTCCCTGTTGTAGCCACTTTGTTGCTTGGAAACTCCCTCTCTCCGTTCAAAAAGCTAATCAAAGTCATTCTCATAATTCCCTTTGGGATTCTTTGGGAAGGACACATCGTCAAGGTCCAACCTTGTCACCTTCCTAGAAGTCCTTGTCAAAACCACAAAAGTAACACTGCCATTGTTCACGTTTCTATTGTCCCAAGCATTAACAAAATTAGGAGAGAGCTTAGACTCATGGCTAGTCATCCATTCAACATAGTTATATAGGTTCCTTTTAATCACCCTATCCCACGCCTCCTCATTATTTTTGAATTTGGAGCAATTGTCAGGTTCAGTCTAAATCAAATAGCCACCCATAGTTCAAAGATATAAAACCAAGTTGAGGAACTGGCAAGCTTGGGGAATATAGTGGTAGGTAGTACCATCAATGATTTTTAAATCTCACCAACTTAACCAACAAGGAAAGGAAATGGCAAGGTGGAAAAGTTCAAAAAATCCAACTTTGAGATTATGCATCATTAATTGATGAGTCCTTCAAGATCATGGCACGAGCCTCCACCGATATTTTGTGCAAGTGCATGCATATTTTAAAATTATTAACATGCGCGCCCATCCCCTACAACTTATCTTCCACACAGTTGCCTTCCCATCTCATGTCACAAAACCTGACATCTCCCAGAAAGGGAAGGAGCTCTTGACACTTGGCAATGAGAGAATTAATTTTCCAATCCGGTTTTGTTTCCTTTCTAAACATCATGATGGTATTTCTTAAGTCACCTTCAATAATGGCACACTTAAGTCCCTCTTTCCAGGCCATGATCAACCCATAATAAACAACTGCCACTTTAGCCATATTGTTGCAACTAAATTTTTGAAGTGTTTATGGAATTGTAGATCCCTAAATGTGGTTTGTTATTATGGTAAATTCCTATATCTCTTTTTTACGAAAAAACCAATGAAACGTGAGTCATGTGAGACACAAACAACACTTTATCACGAAAACGTAAAGTATTAAAATTTGGGGTTATTAAAAAATAATTATTTGGCAGCATTTAAAACATATATAGAAGGCCCAAACCTATACGAGTGAGATACACAAATGGCCATAAACATATATAATTTCAAGAAAAGCGCAAGCTAAGAGTGTCAAATTAAAATAGATTTTTTAATATCTCTTGCTTCCCAAAAACCAACGAAATCTAAGCCATGTGAGACCAAAAAAATGCTTTTTCATGAAAATATGAAGTATTAAAAATTGAGGTTATTCTCCCCAACCTGATCGACGAGAGACTTGTCCCTAGAAAGTTTTGTTCATCAAATCTGAGAAGACACGGACTCATCAGTATCTTTACTGAGTAACCTTTTCTTTTGAGAAGGTGATTAATGACATAAAAGACATCTGAGATCTTATCTGCCGCAACTGGGGATATTATTTATGAAGACAAACCTAATTCTCCTTCAAAATATTTATGATTACCATTTTCCAAATTAATTTTCATGGTGTCAACAACTTTGTGTGAAGGTTAAGGCAGTGCATTTAACATTTATTCCTTAAAACTACAACAATGAGTGCCACCAGGTGATAAGTGCTCCCAACAGAAAGGTGGATGCCATCTACAATCCTCCTATATGAACATTGTTGACATCATCTATGAAAGCACGGGATAATGGAATGAAGAGCAAAATCCAACAAATCTGCAAAAACAAGAAAGCTAGATAATAATTAATTTGACATGTCCCGAGCCAAAGCCAAAGCTAGGTCGATTTCCTCATTAGCTTCAATATGATTGAAGAAAATATAACCTTCAAGAAGTCTACAACCCTTATTCACCAAGGCATCTACCACAGTTTTGACTTCTATAAAATAATGTGATATAGTTTATGCTTCAAACACTAGTAATAAACTCTAGGACTCGTACTTAATACACCTAATTTTCCAGCTTGGAGCGTCTAGCTTTTTAAGTGCAAAGATCATATACATAAAGTCCCCCTCTATGTTAAGATTCCTAACTCTGTATTTGATTGCCAATCTTCTCCCAAACACTAAATCAAGAGCCTTCGCCCCGTTGTTAACATTATTTTGGGTTTCTTAAATGTGTAGAAAATTTGTATCTCTTAAGCTACCTCGGAAGTCAATTCTAATAGGGGGTAAATTGATAAAATTAAGGTTGTTAGGCAATTTTCGATATCCCAACCAATGTGCCTTTGGTTGCATTTAGGACACTTGAGGTAAAGGTTAAAAGGGGTGTTTTAATTTTTTTGAGGGGTTGGATGGATGGTTTGTTACAAAGTGAAGGAAGAAAGAAGGATAAAAAGAGGGTTGCATACCTTTTTTATAGCTACGCAGCACACTCTTAGAGGTAAACCCTATTAATTTTATTTTGTTGATCTTCAATTTATTAGTTCTATTAACAATCGTGTGGCTATTCAAAATTAATCTAAATACAAGTACTTAATTCTACAATGTTCCAACAACTAAATGTATATTTAAATTCGATGAACATCATATATATATATATATATATATATATATATTTCGTGCAAGTGGATGCATATTTTAAAATTATTAACATGCGCGCCCATCCCCTACAACTTATCTTCCACACAGTTGCCTTCCCATCTCATGTCACAAAACCTGACATCTCCCAGAAAGGGAAGGAGCTCGTGACACTTGGCAATGAGAGAATTAATTTTCCAATCCGGTTTTGTTTCCTTTCTAAGCATCGTGATGGTATTTCTTAAGTCACCTTCAATAATGGCACACTTAAATCCCTTTTTCCTGGCCATGATCAACCCATAATAAACAACTGCCACTTTAGCCATATTGTTGCAACTCAATTTTTGAAGTGTTTGTGGAATTGTAGATCTCTATAGGTGGTTTGTTATTATGGTAGATTCCTATATCTCTTTTTTATGAAAAAACCAACGAAACGTGAGTCATGTGAGACACAAACAACACTTTATCACGAAAACGTAAAGTATTAAAATTTGGGGTTATTAAAAAATAATTATTTGGCAGCATTTAAAACATATATAGAAGGCCCAAACCTATACGAGTGAGATACACAAATGGCCATAAACATATATAATTTCAAGAAAAGGGAAAGCTAAGAGTGTCAAATTAAAATAGATTTTTTAATATCTCTTGCTTCCCAAAAACCAACGAAATCTAAGCCATGTGAGACCAAAAAAATGCTTTTTCATGAAAATATGAAGTATTAAAAATTGAGGTTATTCTCCCCAACCTGATCGACGAGAGACTTGTCCCTAGAAAGTTTTGTTCATCAAATCTGAGAAGACACGGACCCATCAGTATCTTTACTGAGTAAGCTTTTCTTTTGAGAAGGTGATTAATGACATAAAAGACATCTGAGATCTTATCCGCCGCAACTGGGGATATTATTTATGAAGACAAACCTAATTCTCCTTCAAAATATTTATGATTACCATTTTCCAAATTAATTTATATGGCGTCAACAACTTTGCGTGAAGGTTAAGGCAGTGCATTTAACATTTATTCCTTAAAAGTACAACAATGAGTGCCACGAGGTGATAAGTGCTCCCAACAGAAAGGTGGATGCCATCTACAATCCTCCTATATGAGCATTGTTGACATCATCTATGAAAGCACGGGATAATGGAATGAAGAGCAAAATCCAACAAATCTACAAAAACAAGAAAGCTAGATAATAATTAATTTGACATGTCCCGAGCCAAAGCCAAAGCTAGGTCGATTTCCTCATTAGCTTCAATATGATTGAAGAAAATATAACCTTCAAGAAGTCTACAACCCTTATTCACCAAGGCATCTACCACGGTTTTGACTTCTATAAAATAATGTGATATAGTTTATGCTTCAAACACTAGTAATAAACTCTAGGACTCGTACTTAATACACCTAATTTTCCAGCTTGGAGCGTCTAGCTTTTTAAGTGCAAAGATCATATACATAAAGTCCCCCTCCATGTTAAGATTCCTAACTCTATATTTCATTACCAATCTTCTCCCAAACACTAAAGCAAGAGCCTTCGCCCCGTTGTTAACATTATTTTGGGTTTCTTAAATGTGTAGAAAATTTGTATCTCTTAAGCTACCTCGGAAGTCAATTCTAATAGGGGGTAAATTGAGAAAATTAAGGTTGTTAGGCAATTTTTGATATCCCAACCAATGTGCCTTTGGTTGCATTTAGGACACTTGAGGTAAAGGTTAAAAGGGGTGTTTTAATTTTTTTGAGGGGTCGGATGTATGGTTTGTTACAAAGTGAAGGAAGAAAGAAGGATAAAAAGAGGGTTGCATACCTTTTTTATAGCTACGCAGCACACTCTTAGAGGTAAACCCTATTAATTTTATTTTGTTGATCTTCAATTTATTAGTTCTATTAACAATCGTGTGGCTATTCAAAATTAATATAAATACAAGTACTTAATTCTACAATGTTCCAACAACTAAATGTATATTTAAATTCGATGAACATCATATATATATATATATATATATATATATATATATATATATATATATATATTTCATGCAAGTGGATGCATATTTTAAAATTATTAACATGTGCGCCCATCCCCTACAACTTATCTTCCACACAGTTGCCTTCCCATCTCATGTCACAAAACCTGACATCTCCCAGAAAGGGAAGGAGCTTGTGACACTTGGCAATGAGAGAATTAATTTTCCAATCTGGTTTTGTTTCCTTTCTAAGCATCGTGATGGTATTTCTTAAGTCACCTTCAATAATGGCACACTTAAGTCCCTTTTTCCTGGCCATGATCAACCCATAATAAACAACTGCCACTTTAGCCATATTGTTGCAAGTCAATTTTTGAAGTGTTTGTGGAATTGTAGATCCCTATAGGTTGTTTGTTATTATGGTAGATTCCTATATCTCTTTTTTATGAAAAAACCAATGAAACCTAAGTCATGTGAGACACAAACAACACTTTATCATGAAAACGTAAAGAATTAAAATTTGGGGTTATTAAAAAATAATTATTTGGCAGCATTTAAAACATATATAGAAGGCCCAAACCTATACGAGTGAGATACACAAATGGCCATAAACATATATAATTTCAAGAAAAGGGCAAGCTAAGAGTGTCAAATTAAAATAGATTTATTAATATCTCTTGCTTCCCAAAAACCAACGAAATCTAAGCCATGTGAGACCAAAAAAATTCTTTTTCATGAAAATATGAAGTATTAAAAATTGAGGTTATTCTCCCCAACCTGATCGATCAGAGACTTGTCCCTAGAAATTTTTGTTCATCAAATCTGAGAAGACACAGACCCATCAGTATCTTTAATGAGTAAGCTTTTCTTTTGAGAATGTGATTAATGACATAAAAGACATCTGAGATCTTATCCGCTGCAACTGGGGATATTATTTATGAAGACAAACCTAATTCTCCTTCAAAATATTTATGATTACCATTTTCCAAATTAATTTTCATGGCGTCAACAACTTTGTGTGAAGGTTAAGGCAGTGCATTTAACATTTATTCCTTAAAACTACAACAATGAGTGCCACCAGGTGATAAGTGCTCCCAACAGAAAGGTGGATGCCATCTACAATCCTCCTATATGAACATTGTTGACGTCATCTATGAAAGCATAGCATAATGGAATGAAGAGCAAAATCCAACAAATCTGCAAAAACAAGAAAGCTAGATAATAATTAATTTGACATGTCCCGAGCCAAAGCCAAAGCTAGGTTGATTTCCTCATTAGCTTCAATATGATTGAAGAAAATATAACCTTCAAGAAGTCTACAACCCTTATTCACCAAGGCATCTACCACGGTTTTGACTTCTCTAAAATAATGTGATATAGTTTATGCTTCAAACACTAGTAATAAACTCCAAGACTCGTACTTAATACACCTAATTTTCCAGCTTGGAGCGTCTAGCTTTTCAAGTGCAAAGATCATATACATAAAGTCCCCCTCTATGTTAAGATTCCTAACTCTGTATTTGATTGCCAATCTTCTCCCAAACACTAAAGCAAGAGCCTTCGCCCCGTTGTTAACATTATTTTGGGTTTCTTAAATGTGTAGAAAATTTGTATCTCTTAAGCTACCTCGGAAGTCAATTCTAATAGGGGGTAAATTGAGAAAATTAAGGTTGTTAGGCAATTTTTGATATCCCAACCAATGTGCCTTTGGTTGCATTTAGGACACTTGAGGTAAAGGTTAAAAGGGGTGTTTTAATTTTTTCGAGGGGTCGGATGGATGGTTTATTACAAAGTGAAGGAAGAAAGAAGGATAAAAAGAGGGTTGCATGCCTTTTTTATAGCTACGCAACACACTCTTAGAGGTAAACCCTATTAATTTTATTTTGTTGATCTTCAATTTGTTAGTTCTATTAACAATCGCGTGGCTATTCAAAATTAATCTAAATACAAGTACTTAATTCTACAATGTTCCAACAACTAAATATATATTCAAATTCGATGAACATCATATATATATATATTTGGATCAAAATTTCATGATAGTTTACTAGTGTATAGATATAGAGAACTTCTTGTAATTAAGAAATTTTTTGTATTACTATATTGTGATATTAGGAGAAGCTACAAAATAATTTCATTTATCCTAAAGACTAAAATAGGCATCATTAATCATGTTTATATCAATTTACTCGACTTCAAATGCTAAAGACAAAAATATATAGTGCGCATGATTCATCTTAATAGGAATACATGGCATCAAGGTAATTTTTAAGGAAACACGTAACTGTCCCACTTTATCCGTCAAATAAAATTGAAACACGACACATCGTGTAATTCGGCAAAATATTTTTTACCAGATAGCCGACGGCTAGGAAACGAAAAAGACCCGAGAACAGTGTAATGTCACATTAAACATAATTTAATTTAAATTCTCGATGATGATAAGGTGGAGACGCGAAAAGAAAGGTTTGTTTATGGCATTTTCGGGCTGCTCGCAGACCGATGGATAATGATTATTTAACATGTTTTTATATAGAGCCATGTACCATGTGCTCGTAAGCTCCATCTATCCTCTATATATGCATAGTTATTGTAGGGGCAAATTCAATATAGCTAATTCCTTGTAAGTCTGTCCATACATTCTTCCAATTCTTGCAATCGATGTCGAATCAGGAGCTTCTTCCAATCGATGTCTCGGGGGACGTGGGTGCTAGAATCCTGAGTGTCGATGGAGGAGGAGTACGGGGTCTTATTCCTGTGCAATTGCTCAAATTCTTAGAGCACCAGTTGCAGGTACAGTTTATAAATTGTATTCTTTAGCTGCACAATTCATATAGTTTTATTTGCACAAATGTATTACTTACTGAAATGCTTCGTTTTTATCAGAAATTGGATGGGGAAGATGCCAGACTAGCAGATTATTTCAATATAATGGCAGGTACCAGCACTGGAGGTCTCATCACCACAATGTTAGCCACTATAGACCCGAATGACCACAAACACAATCGTCCTTTTAGTACCCAGAAAGTTGAAGATTTCTACTTGAAGAAGCGAGTTTGATATTTCCTCAACCAAGGTTAGTAGCAAGTGATTGCAATATTTGGAGTAAAATTCTCTTGCAATAAATATTTGTTGTGTTTACGCAAAACTTCTCTTGTTGTTGGACTCGTAGCAAATGGAATATTTTTCACGGCATTTTTGGTCCCAAATACAATGGCAAACATCTGGTCAATATCTTAGAACAAGAGAAATTTCACGAAAGACGGCTGTGTGATACGGCTACTAACCTGGTGATACCCACCTTCGATATCAAGACGCAGTTTCCTACAATTTTCGCCAGTCATGAGGTATTTCATTTTATTTTATAGGATGATCTTGAGTTATGAAGATGAAGAATAGACGAGGATGATTCTTACGATGATATGTGCAGGCGAAAGTAGATCCGCTGAAGAATCCACATCTAATGGATGTATGCCTCTCCACAACTGCAGCTCCTACCTATTTTCCATCTCACCAGTTTACAACAAATTCCAGTGACGGAAAGACCCAAGTTTTTAACTTAGTAGATGGAGGAGTAGCGGCTAATAATCCTGTAATGCCTGCTTGTATTATGAGTAGAGATTTTGATCAGATTTTTATTTCACATCAATAAACTATTATAAGGGTCTCACAACAATTTTCTAATTATGCAGACCTTGATAGCAATGAACTTAGTCACTCGAGCAGTTCATCAGGATACAAGAATAGTCGACAAAAAGGTATTGTATTGTATTGTATTTTGATACTATTTAGAATAAACATCTCATATAAAACGAATGCTTGATGCTGGGAAATATTAATTAGAAGCTCAACTATGTTAACCAGAGGTTGTTATTTACAGGAGCACCTTGACCACTTTATTGTACTTTCTCTTGGAACGGGATTAGAAGAGGGTATTGAATGGGACGCAAAAAAGGCTGCCACATGGGGAAGCTTGAAGTGGATTACTCACGATGGAAGAACGCCTCTCATAGAATCTATCATGAATGCAAGTTCAGACATGGTCAACATTCATACAGCTTTGATGCTCCATCATGTCAAAGAAAACTATCTTAGAATCCAGGTCTTTTTCATAGTTTCCAATAATGTTCCTTGAAACGATAAGGCCTCTAGATCTATAATTCTACAGACCATGTTTCTGCTGTAATTTTCTGTATGGTTAACATGTGGGCTTTCATAATGTAGGAATGGCAACTAAAAGGAAGCGAAGCAAAGATGGACCTCAGTACGGATGAGAACCTGAGGAATCTTTTGAAGAAAGGCCAGGAACTATTGGATAAGCCTGTTAGAAGTTTAAATTTGGAGACTGGGCGTCCTGAGACAGTGAAGAACGACTACACAAACAGGATGGCATTGACTAAGTATCTCCCATAACTCTCTAACTCTTCTTTGTATTTTCAG
The DNA here is from genome assembly GCF_030272615.1 of Cryptomeria japonica. NCBI lineage: Eukaryota > Viridiplantae > Streptophyta > Pinopsida > Cupressales > Cupressaceae > Cryptomeria > Cryptomeria japonica. The sequence goes on along the minus strand of NW_026728957.1, from coordinate 47,240 downwards.
ATCCTAGTTTCCTATCATTTTGTTCTCACCATAACTATCATTTCCACTTGCCAGAATGGCTGAACGACTCTCCAAGGAGAAGAAGTTGAGGGATAAACGGAGCGCATCTTCTGCACTTTCTATGAATGGCCATAGTGTTGGAATAAACATCTGAACTTCTTTCTTCCATTCCAATCACACCTTACGCTAGAATTTTGTGTAGACTTTTTAATTAAAAAACATATCCGGGTGTTGGTGAGCCACACAGCTGATTTATGTAGTGGTAAACACAGCAATTCAAGATTTAGCTGTGTTTTTGCCAACTAATAGATTTCATTTCATTGTGTTTTTTTTTTATAGCTAAATTATTATTTTATGTTCTCCAAATATTAATAGCATTGCAGTTGTGGACAACAAGGCAATGTAAGTTTTATATTCATTCCAAAAGTGCTTGGAGTGGATGCATAAACGTTCCCTACAGCACTTAGTTGGGCATCTTCAAGGAATTGTCTTATTATTGTATTCTTTACTGATCACACTGTATTCGTGGAATGGTTTGTATTATCGTTGGATTAAAGAGTATAGATGTTATTATGATTTTTGTTTGGTTTTTAATAGTATTTTTAATTATAGAAGATTTGAAGTCAGTATTATTTGGATGCCTAAAACATTTAATACTTGATCAATCAATTATGATAAGAAATCAGAAATTGAGGGTATCCAGTCTTATCCTTATTATGTTCATTCAACTAGTTTTATAAATAATAGATTCATTTAAAATGATACAAATTTGACAAAAAAAAAATTAAAATTTCTTATTTTATCCAAATTTTTTAATCAACAGAAAGCTTAATGTCAATCACTTAACATCAGATCATTCATGTTCAGTCCGCAGTGCAGAGCTATTGAATAGTGATGATTCCCCTCTACCATCTTGGAAACATATTTGTGTGCTTGCAAATTCCTTTTGTAAAATCTCGGAAGCAAAGTGGCGGGAACAACAATAATGGGGAGAAATATTTCGAGATGAGAATGTTAAGAAAACAGAAAAAAATTAAGCTTACAGCAGATTAAACAGAAAATACAAATTGCATAGAGATAACGAATCACATAATGAAGAAGTTGAGGGATAAACAGAGCGCATCTTTTGTACTTTCCGTGAATGACCATTCCAATGGCCATGGTGTTGGAATAAACATCTGAACTTATTTCTTCCATTCCAGTCACACCTTATGCTAGAATTTTTGTGTAGAGCTTTTAATAAAAAAACATTTCAGGGTGTTGGTGAGCCACACAGCTAATTAGTGTAGCAGCAAACAGCACAATTCATGCCATGTCGCTCTGTCTTCTTTTCAGCTAAATGATAACTTTATGTTCCCAAAATATTAATAACGTTGATTAATTAGAGATTGACCAGCCAATATGGTAAGGTTTATGTTCATTCCAAAAGTGCTTGGAGTGGATGCATAAACGTCCCCTACAGCACTTAGTTGGGCCTCTTCAAAGAATTCTGTCTTATTATTGCATTATTCAGTGACAACATCGTACAAGGGGACTGGTTTGTATCGTCGTTGCATTGATTGAATGTGTGACATGATTCTTCCATTTATAATGCTCCTTACAAGCTACTCATGGCATAGATGTTACTATTGTATTTAAAATCATTTTAATAGTTGATCAACCTATCTTGTTCGATTAATTGAAATGAATTATTGTTTGACTTTAGTAATGCTTAGATTTTACTCTATCTCATTTATTTTTATAATATTTAAATTTTTTAATTTTATGGAATCAAAATTAATGAGGATTAAAATTAAGATGAGGCATAATTAGGTAGAATAAAGATTAAGAGCAAAGTTGAAAATAGTTCAAATATATTTATAATCTTTTTAGATAATTATAATAAAATATTATATTTAAGAATAAATTTATTGTTATAATTATAGTTAGAGAGATTAAGTTGGAATCATAATTATTTTATATTTTTAATTAAGATATGATTATAAAAATAATTAATTAGAAAGCATTAAATTAATTTAAGAGCTATTTATTTTTTTATAACCAAAATTATATAATCTTATTTTAACTATATAATGATTCAATTTAGGATTGAAAATATATAAAATACAATACATATAATATTTATTACTAATCAAAATTTTAAAAAACTATAAACTAGCTTTAAATATTTCAATTAATCATAATATAACTTGAATTTTAATTAATATTTAATTTAAGTATAAAAACGTTGGATCTTAAAAGGTGAGTGAGTAATGAACCAATCTGTCCTTTGGTTTATGAGAAGCCTCTTATTTCTCAAAATATTGGTCAGTGGGAGGGCAATGAGGTATTTAAAGTGTCATTTTTAGAGGAGCGAGTTTCAAGATATCTCTCATAGCTTCAAAGCAGGGCTCTTATTGGTAAGATCTGGAATTTCTCTCCAAATATTAATAACCTTTCAAATTGGGGTTAATGATTTTTTTTATAACGATAATGGTAATGGATTTTTTATTATGATATTTTCTATTAAGTCTGATCAAGATTGTACTCATAGATGCAAATCTTGGTTTTTTGAGGGTCTTGGCTTGTTTACTCAATCATGGGTACCTAATTTTAACCCCCATTTAACCATAATAAATTTTTCCCTCTTCTGGGTATTTTGGCACTCTCTCCCATCGGAATATTGAGATTTGGACATCATTCAAACATTAGGAAATCAGATGGGAATTTTTCTGAGGTGCGATCTCCATCCGTTAGAACACGCAAATATTCTACTCTTGTTTTGTCTTCTTCTTGATCTATATAAAATTCTTTTCAATCTATTGTTATTAAATCTAAATATGATTGTTGGGTTCAACAAATTGTGATAGAAATAAGTTAACTATAGTGGATGAGCATATGGATAATCTGGGTCATTTCACCTCAGCCTATCACGCCACCCACAATGAAGAAATAAGGATGTTTAATGATTCGTTCTGTAACTCTAATCTATGTTCATTTGCATCAAATTTAGCCTCTTTCTCTATAATGAAATACATAAATATGTCTCTTGTAATGTTTGAAGAAGCTCCTTCTTAGAGGCCAACCAAGAATTCTCAATTGGTAGTCTTCACAGTGTCCTTTTTCGATTCCCCTTCCCTCAAATCTAATCTCGGAACGTTTCTTTCAAGCCAAAGCCTTCTTCTAGGGTCTTCAATTCAAGTAACTGTTCCAAATTTTTCTTCTAACCAAGCTGTTACTTTGACCTAATCTCAGTCATGCTTCTGAGATAGAGTTCTCAGCAAGGATGGTTTTCCCCCATATTGTTTTCATTAATAAAGGTGGGATAGGCCTGTACCAATGCATAACCACAAAGCGACACCAAGAGTGGATGAGGGATGCACAACCAACCAAAAAAAACCCTACCAAACACAACAAAAAACTTAGCAGGGAGAACAGACAACCAACACCTAAACTAAAAAACCAACATGTAGAAAAAAAATATTAAAAAAATGTAGGTCCACCAAAACACAAAACATCTCTCGCGCACAGGCACCAAGTGATGGCCTACTACTTGGGGGTATCCTTGTCCTGCCAATCTTGACACAAACTAAGCACTTTATCTGAAAAAATAATTTTTTCACTTGAACTAATCCCAGAACCATTTAGGAGAGCAACGCAGAGTCACGGCTAGTCTTAATCATCAATGCAATGGGGCCGGATCCCATGGGAAAGGAATCCATGTGCCATCACTCTTTCACCCTTGTCATTTCTATCTCATCATGGATAGCCTATAGGGAGGCATTGTCCTTGCTAGCCACATCTCTGCAAGCATAGTTGACCTCCACAATTTTGTTTTTAAGGCCCCCCTAGGTTTTGTTGACCTCTTCAAGCTCATGCTTGCTACCCGGATTCTTTATCGTAGAGTCCGTGTCAGTAAAATTTCCACCCACCATTTCCCACTACCCCATAATCCCCATAACATCATTACCAATTTTCCAAACTCTATCCCCATCCAACTCATCAACCCATGTGTTGTCCCTAGCGTCAACCTTGGCTGTCGCCTCAAGCCCATTGTTCTTATTCATGGCCACATTCATTTGCACGAAGAGACATTCAATCAACTCTTCCTAAATTTGAGCGTCCTCATGCAGGTGCTTCACAATTTTTTCTACAGTTGAAGTGGTGCTCTTAAGGTTGGAATTACTAAGGAAGGTTTAAGGGGGAGGACTAGGGTTTCCTTCAATATTAGCAAGGGACGAATCCGCCCTTAAGCTATCTGAGGAGCCTAAATCCTCCGAGGATAGAGACTTAAAGCAAGAATGAACAATCCCATTAACCACATCTTGTTGTATCTGAAACTGGACACCCACATCTTGGTAGTAACAATGCCCCTAAATTTGGAAGTAACAATGCCCCTAAATTTGGCTATTATAGCAGGGTTTTTACTATTGGGAAAATTAGAACTAGAGTGAGGCATAATCTACTCTACAAAATTAGAGGGGGTAACAATAAGGTAAATATTCAGATTCAGATCAGAGGTAGACCCGTCCGCAATGGAAGGGACCCCAATAGAGGGGGATAAAGGCAAGTAGAAACTATACACACTCCATATACGACCATCGTGGAGAGGGGGTTTGCCCTTTTTCATGGATTTACAAATAGATTGAGAAAAATAGGACATAATCCAAAAGGGGAAATTCATTCATACCCAATACTAGAGATGATAGTATCGGAAAAGTCTACATATGGAAGCTTCTTTTCTTACCGTCCAAGGTGAAGTAATTCATTACCATCAAAGCCACATCCTTCCTAATGTAGAGGAGATCGTCCCTATTGTAGCCACTTTGTTGCTTGGAAACTCCCTCTCTTCGTTCAAAAAGCTAATCAAAGTCATTCTCGTAATTCCCTTTGGGATTCTTTGGGAAGGACACATCATCAAGGTCCAACCTTGTCACCTTCCTAGAAGTCCTTGTCAAAACCACAAAAGTAACACTGCCATTGTTCACGTTCCTATTGTCCCAAGCATTAACAAAATTAGGAGAGAGCTTAGACTCATGGCTAGTCATCCATTCAACATAGTTATATAGGTTCCCTTTAATCACCCTATCCCACGCCTCCTCATTATTTTTGAATTTGGAGCAATTGTCAGGTTCAGTCTAAATCAAATAGCCACCCATAGTTGCAAGATATAAAACCAAGTTGAGGAACTGGCAAGCTTGGGGAATATAGTGGTAGGTAGTACCATCAATTATTTTTAAATCTCACCAACTTAACCAACAAGGAAAGGAAATGGCAAGGTGGAAAAGTTCAAAAAATCCAACTTTGAGATTATGCATCATTAATTGATGAGTCCTTCAAGATCATGGCACGAGCCTCCACCGGTATTTCGTGCAAGTGGATGCATATTTTAAAATTATTAACATGCGCGCCCATCCCCTACAACTTATCTTCCACACAGTTGCCTTCCCATCTCATGTCACAAAACCTGACGTCTCCCAGAAAGGAAGGAGCTCGTGACACTTGGCAATGAGAGAATTAATTTTCCAATCCGGTTTTGTTTCCTTTCTAAGCATCGTGATGGTATTTCTTAAGTCACCTTCAAAAATGGCACACTTAAGTCCCTTTTTCCTGGCCATGATCAACCCATAATAAACAACTGCCACTTTAGCCATATTGTTGCAACTCAATTTTTGAAGTGTTTGTGGAATTGTAGATCCCTATAGGTGGTTTGTTATTATCGTAGATTCCTATATCTCTTTTTTACGAAAAAACCAACGAAACGTGAGTCATGTGAGACACAAACAACACTTTATCACGAAAACGTAAAGTATTCAAATTTCAGGTTATTAAAAAATAATTATTTGGCAGCATTTAAAACATATATAGAAGGCCCAAACCTATATGAGTGAGATACACAAATGGCCATAAACATATATAATTTCAAGAAAAGGGCATGCTAAGAGTGTCAAATTAAAATAGATTTTTTAATATCTCTTGCTTCCCAAAAACCAACGAAATCTAAGCCATGTGAGACCAAAAAAATGCTTTTTCATGAAAATATGAAGTATTAAAAATTGAGGTTATTCTCCCCAACCTGATCGACGAGAGACTTGTCCCTAGAAAGTTTTGTTCATCAAAACTGAGAAGACACGGACCCATCAATATCTTTACTGAGTAAGCTTTTCTTTTGAGAAGGTGATTAATGACATAAAAGACATCTGAGATCTTATACGCCGCAACTGGGGATATTATTTATGAAGACAAACCTAATTCTCCTTCAAAATATTTATGATTACCATTTTCCAAATTAATTTTCATGGCGTCAACAACTTTGTGTGAAGGTTAAGGCAGTGCATTTAACATTTATTCCTTAAAACTACAACAATGAGTGCCACCAGGTGATAAGTGCTCCCAACAGAAAGGTGGATGCCATCTACAATCCTCCTATATGAACATTGTTGACATCATCTATGAAAGCACGGGATAATGGAATGAAGAGCAAAATCCAACAAATCTGCAAAAACAAGAAAGCTAGATAATAATTAATTTGACATGTCCTGAGCCAAAGCCATAGCTAGGTCGATTTCCTCATTAGCTTCAATATGATTGAAGAAAATATAACCTTCAAGAAGTCTACAACCCTTATTCACCAAGGCATCTACCACGGTTTTGACTTCTCTAAAATAATGTGATATAGTTTATGCTTCAAACACTAGTAATAAACTCTAGGACTCATACTTAATACACCTAATTTTCCAGCTTGGAGCGTCTAGCTTTTTAAGTGCAAAGATCATATACATAAAGTCCCCCTCTATGTTAAGATTCCTAACTCTGTATTTGATTGCCAATCTTCTCCCAAACACTAAAGCAAGAGCCTTCGCCCCGTTGTTAACATTATTTTGGGTTTCTTAAATGTGTAGAAAATTTGTATCTCTTAAGCTACCTCGGAAGTCAATTCTAATAGTGGGTAAATTGAGAAAATTAAGGTTGTTAGGCAATTTTTGATATCCCAACCAATGTGCCTTTGGTTGCATTTAGGACACTTGAGGTAAAGGTTAAAAGGGGTGTTTTAATTTTTTTGAGGGGTCGGATGGATGGTTTGTTACAAAGTGAAGGAAGAAAGAAGGATAAAAAGAGGGTTGCATACCTTTTTTATAGCTACGCAGCACACTCTTAGAGGTAAACCCTATTAATTTTATTTTGTTGATCTTCAATTTATTAGTTCTATTAACAATCGTGTGGCTATTCAAAATTAATCTAAATACAAGTACTTAATTCTACAATGTTCCAACAACTAAATGTATATTTAAATTCGATGAACATCATATATATATATATATATATTTCGTGCAAGTGGATGCATATTTTAAAATTATTAACATGTGCGCCCATCCCCTACAACTTATCTTCCACACAGTTGCCTTCCCATCTCATGTCACAAAACCTGACATCTCCCAGAAAGGGAAGGAGCTTGTGACACTTGGCAATGAGAGAATTAATTTTCCAATCTGGTTTTGTTTCCTTTCTAAGCATCGTGATGGTATTTCTTAAGTCACCTTCAATAATGGCACACTTAAGTCCCTTTTTCCTAGCCATGATCAACCCATAATAAACAACTGCCACTTTAGCCATATTGTTGCAACTCAATTTTTGAAGTGTTTGTGGAATTGTAGATCCCTATAGGTGGTTTGTTATTATGGTAGATTCCTATATCTCTTTTTTATGAAAAAACCAACGAAACGTGAGTCATGTGAGACACAAACAACACTTTATCATGAAAACGTAAAGAATTAAAATTTGGGGTTATTAAAAAATAATTATTTGGCAGCATTTAAAACATATATAGAAGGCCCAAACCTATACGAGTGAGATACACAAATGGCCATAAACATATATAATTTCAAGAAAAGGGCAAGCTACGAGTGTCAAATTAAAATAGATTTATTAATATCTCTTGCTTCCCAAAAACCAACGAAATCTAAGCCATGTGAGACCAAAAAAATTCTTTTTCATGAAAATATGAAGTATTAAAAATTGAGGTTATTCTCCCCAACCTGATCAACGAGAGACTTGTCCCTAGAAAGTTTTGTTCATCAAATCTGAGAAGACACAGACCCATCAGTATCTTTAATGAGTAAGCTTTTCTTTTGAGAATGTGATTAATGACATAAAAGACATCTGAGATCTTATCTGCTGCAACTGGGGATATTATTTATGAAGACAAACCTAATTCTCCTTCAAAATATTTATGATTACCATTTTCCAAATTAATTTATATGGCGTCAACAACTTTGTGTGAAGGTGAAGGCAGTGCATTTAAGATTTATTCCTTAAAAGTACAACAATGAGTGCCACCAGGTGATAAGTGCTCCCAACAGAAAGGTGGATGCCATCTACAATCCTCCTATATGAACATTGTTGACATCATCTATGAAAGCACGGGATAATGGAATGAAGAGCAAAATCCAACAAATCTGCAAAAACAAGAAAGCTAGATAATAATTAATTTGACATGTCCCGAGCCAAAGCCAAAGCTAGGTTGATTTCCTCATTAGCTTCAATATGATTGAAGAAAATATAACCTTCAAGAAGTCTACAACCCTTATTCACCAAGGCATCTACCACGGTTTTGACTTCTCTAAAATAATGTGATATAGTTTATGCTTCAAACACTAGTAATAAACTCCAAGACTCGTACTTAATACACCTAATTTTCCAGCTTGGAGCGTCTAGCTTTTTAAGTGCAAAGATCATATACATAAAGTCCCCCTCTATGTTAAGATTCCTAACTCTGTATTTGATTGCCAATCTTCTCCCAAACACTAAAGCAAGAGCCTTTGCCCCATTGTTAACATTATTTTGGGTTTCTTAAATGTGTAGAAAATTTGTATCTCTTCAGCTACCTCGGAAGTCAATTCTAATAGGGGGTAAATTGAGAAAATTAAGGTTGTTAGGAAATTTTTGATATCCCAACCAATATGCCTTTGGTTGCATTTAGGACACTTGAGGTAAAGGTTAAAAGGGGTGTTTTAATTTTTTGGAGGGGTCGGATGGATGGTTTGTTACAAAGTGAAGGAAGAAAGAAGGATAAAAAGAGGGTTGCATGCCTTTTTTATAGCTACGCAGCACACTCTTAGAGGTAAACCCTATTAATTTTATTTTGTTTTTCTTCAATTTGGTAGTTCTATTACCAATCGTGTGGCTATTCAAAATTAATCTAAATACAAGAACTTAATTCTACAATGTTCCAACAACTAAATGTATATTCAAATTCGATGAACATCATATATATATATATATATATATATATATATAGAGTTGGATCAAAATTTCATGATAGTTTACTAGTGTATACATATAGAGAACTTCTTGTAAATAAAAATTTTCTTGTATTACTATATTGTGAAATTAGTAGAAGCTACAAAATAATTTCATTTATCCTAAAGACTAAAATAGGCATCATTAATCATGTTTATATCAATTTACTCGACTTCAAATGCTAAAGACTAAAATATATAGTGCGCATGATTCATCTTAATAGGAATACATGGCATCAAGGTAATTTTTAAGGAAACACGTAACTGTCCCACTTTATACGTCAAATAAAATTGAAACACAACACATCGTGTAATTCGGCAAAATATTTTTCACCAGATAGCCGACGGCTAGGAAACGAAAAAGACCCGAGAACAGTGTAATGTCACATTAAACATAATTTAATTTAAATTCTCGATGATGATAAGGTGGAGACGCGAAAAGAAAGGTTTGTTTATGGCATTTTCGGGCTGCTCGCAGACCGATGGATAATGATTATTTAACATGTTTTTATATAGAGCCATGTACCATGTGCTCGTAAGCTCCATCTATCCTCTATATATGCATAGTTATTGTAGGGGCAAATTCAATATAGCTAATTCCTTGTAAGTATGTCCATACATTCTTCCAATTCTTGCAATCGATGTCGAATCAGGAGCTTCTTCCAATCGATGTCTCGGGGGACGTGGGTGCTAGAATCCTGAGTGTCGATGGAGGAGGAGTACGGGGTCTTATTCCTGTGCAATTACTCAAATTCTTAGAGCACCAGTTGCAGGTACAGTTTATAAATTGTATTCTTTTGCTGCACAATTCATATAGTTTTATTTGCACAAATGTATTACTTACTGAAATGCTTCGTTTTTATCAGAAATTGGATGGGGAAGATGCCAGACTAGCAGATTATTTCAATATAATGGCAGGTACCAGCACTGGAGGTCTCATCACCACAATGTTAGCCAATGAAGATGAAGAATAGACGAGGATGATTCTTACGATGATATGTGCAGGCGAAAGTAGATCCGCTGAAGAATCCACATCTAATGGACGTATGCCTCTCCACAACTGCAGCTCCTACCTATTTTCCATCTCACCAGTTTACAACAAATTCCAGTGACGGAAAGACCCAAGTTTTTAACTTAGTAGATGGAGGAGTAGCGGCTAATAATCCTGTAATGCCTGCTTGTATTATGAGTAGAGATTTTGATGAGATTTTTATTTCACATCAATAAACTATTATAAGGGTCTCACAACAATTTTCTAATTATGCAGACCTTGATAGCAATGAACTTAGTCACTCGAGCAGTTCATCAGGATACAAGAATAGTCGACAAAAAGGTATTGTATTGTATTGTTTTTTGATACTATTTAGAATAAACATCTCATATAAAACGAATGCTTGATGCTGGGAAATATTAATTAGAAGCTCAACTATGTTAACCAGAGGTTGTTATTTACAGGAGCACCTTGACCACTTTGTTGTACTTTCTCTTGGAACGGGATTAGAAGAGGGTATTGAATGGGACGCAAAAAAGGCTGCCACATGGGGAAGCTTGAAGTGGATTACTCACGATGGAAGAACGCCTCTCATAGAATCTATCATGAATGCAAGTTCAGACATGGTCAACATTCATACAGCTTTGATGCTCCATCATGTCAAAGAAAACTATCTTAGAATCCAGGTCTTTTTCATAGTTTCCAATAATGTTGCTTGAAACGATAAGGCCTCTAGATCTATAATTCTACAGACCATGTTTCTGCTGTAATTTTCTGTATGGTTAACATGTGGGCTTTCATAATGTAGGAATGGCAACTAAAAGGAAGCGAAGCAAAGATGGACCTCAGTACGGATGAGAACCTGAGGAATCTTGTGAAGAAAGGCCAGGAACTATTGGATAAGCCTGTTAGAAGTTTAAATTTGGAGACTGGGCGTCCTGAGACAGTGAAGAACGACTACACAAACAGGATGGCATTGACTAAGTATCTCCCATAACTCTCTAACTCTTCCTTGTATTTTCAGATCCTAGTTTCCTATCATTTTGAGCTCACCATAACTAATATTTCCACTTGCCAGAATGGCTGAATGACTCTCCAAGGAGAAGAAGTTGAGGGATAAACGGAGCGCATCTTCTGCACTTTCTATGAATGGCCATAGTGTTGGAATAAACATCTGAACTTCTTTCTTCCATTCCAATCACACCTTACGCTAGAATTTTGTGTAGACTTTTTAATTAAAAAACATATCCGGGTGTTGGTGAGCCACACAGCTGATTTATGTAGTGGTAAACACAGCAATTCAAGATTTAGCTGTGTTTTTGCCAACTAATAGATTTCATTTCATTGTGTTTTTTTTTTATAGCTAAATTATTATTTTATGTTCTCCAAATATTAATAGCATTGCAGTTGTGGACAACAAGGCAATGTAAGTTTTATATTCATTCCAAAAGTGCTTGGAGTGGATGCATAAACGTTCCCGACAACACTTAGTTGGGCATCTTCATGGAATTGTCTTATTATTGTATTCTTTACTGATAACACTGTATTCGGGGAATGGTTTGTATTATCGTTGGATTAAAGAGTATAGATGTTATTATGATTTTTGTTTGGTTTTTAATAGTATTTTTAATTATAGAAGATTTGAAGTCAGTATTATTTGGATGCCTAAAACATTTAATACTTGATCAATCAATTATGATAAGAAATCAGAAATTGAGGGTATCCAGTCTTATCCTTATTATGTTCGTTCAACTAGTTTTATAAATAATAGATTCATTTAAAACAATTCAAATTTGACAAAAAAAAAAATTAAAATTTCCTATTTTATCCAAATTTTTTAATCAACAGAAAGCTTAATGTCAATCACTTAACATCAGATCATTCATGTTCGGTCCGCAGTGCAGAGCTATTGAATAGTGATGATTCCCCTCTACTCTCTTGGAAACATATTTGTGTGCTTGCAAATTCCTTTCGTAAAATCTCGGAAGCAAAGTGGCGGGAACAACAATAATGGGGAGAAATATTTCGAGATGAGAATGTTAAGAAAACAGAAAAAAATTAAGCTTACAGCAGATTAAACAGAAAATACAAATTGCATAGAGATAACGAATCACATAATGAAGAAGTTGAGGGATAAACAGAGCGCATCTTTTGTACTTTCCGTGAATGACCATTCCAATGGCCATGGTGTTGGAATAAACATCTGAACTTCTTTCTTCCATTCCGTCACACCTTATGCTAGAATTTTTGTGTAGAGCTTTTAATAAAAAAACATTTCAGGGTGTTGGTGAGCCACACAGCTAATTAGTGTAGCAGCAAACAACGCAATTCATGCCATGTCGCTCTGTCTTCTTTTCAGCTAAATGATAACTTTATGTTCTCAAAACATTAATTACGTTGAATAATTAGAGATTGACCAGCCAATATTGTAAGGTTTATGTTCATTCCAAAAGTGCTTGGAGTGGATGCATAAACGTCCCTTACAGCACTTAGTTGGGCCTCTTCAAAGAATTCTGTCTTATTATTGCATTATTCAGTGACAACATTGTACATGGGACTGGTTTGTATCGTCGTTGCATTGAATGTGTGACATGATTCTTCCATTTATAATGCTCCTTACAAGCTACTCATGGCATAGATGTTACTATTGTATTTAAAATCATTTTAATAGTTGATCAGCCTATCTTGTTCGATTAATTTAAATGAATTATTGTTTGACTTTAGTAATGCTTAGATTTTACTCTATCTCATTTATTTTTATAATATTAAATTTTTTAATTTTATGGAATCAAAATTAATGAGGATTAAAATTAAGATGAGGCATAATTAGGTAGAATAAAGATTAAGATCAAAGTTGAAAATAGTTCAAATATATTTATAATCTTTTTAGATAATTATAATAAAAAATTATATTTAAGAATAAATTTATTGTTATAATTATAGTTAGAGAGATTAAGTTGGAATCACAATTCTATTATATTTTTAATTAAGATATGATTATAAAAATAATTAATTAGAAAGCATTAAATTAATTTAAGAGGGATTTTTTTTTTATAACTAAAATTATATAATCTTATTTTAACTATATAATGATTCAATTTAGGATTGAAAATATATAAAATACAATACATATAATATTTATTATTAATCAAAATTTTAAAAAACTATAAACTAGCTTTAAATATTTCAATTAATCATATTATAACTTGAATTTTAATTAATATTTACTTTAAGTATAAAAAAGTTGGATCTTAAAAGGTGAGTGAGTAAGGAACCAATCTGTCGTTTGGTTTATGAGAAGCCTCTTATTTCTCAAAATATTGGTCAGTGGGAGGGCAATGAGGTATTTAAAGTGTCATTTTTAGAGGAGCGAGTTTCAAGATATCTCTCATAGCTTCAAAGCAGGGCTCTTATTGGTAAGATCTGGAATTTCTCTCCAAATATTAATAAGCTTTCAAATTGGGGTCAATGAATTTTTTTATAACGATAATGGTAGTGGATTTTTTATTATGATATTTTCTATTAAGTCTGATCAAGATTGTGCTCATAGATGCAAATCTTGGTTTTTTGAGGGTCTTGGCTTGTTTACTCAATCATGGGTACCTAATTTTAACCCCCATTTAACCATAATAAATTTTTCCCTCTTTTGGGTATTTTGGCACTCTCTCCCATTGGAATATTGAGATTTGGACATCATTCAAACATTAGGAAATCAGATGGGCATTTTTCTGAGGTGCGATCTCCATTCGTTAGAACATGCAAATATTCTACTCTTGTTTTGTCTTCTTCTTGATCTGTATAAAATTCTTGTCAATCTATTGTTATTCAACCTAAATATGATTGTTGGGTTCAACAAAATGTGATAGAAATAAGTTAACTATAGTGGATGAGCATATGGACAATCTAGGTCATTTCACCTTAGCCTATCATGCCATCCACAATGAAGAAATAAGGGTGTTTAAGGATTCGGTCTGTAACTCTAATCTATGTTCATTTGCATCAAATTTAGCCTCTTTCTCTATAATGAAATACATAAATATGTCTCTTGCAATGTTTGAAGAAGCTCCTTCTTAGAGGCCAACCAAGAATTCTCAATTGGTAGTCTTCACAGTGTCCTTTTTCAATTCCCCTTCCCTCAAATCTAATCTTAGAAGGTTTCTTTCAAGCCAAAGCCTTCTTCTGGAGTCTTCAATTCAAGTAACTGTTCCAAATTTTTCTTCTAACCAAGCTGTTACTTTGACCTAATCTCAGTCATGCTTCTGAGATAGAGTTCTCAGCAAGGATGGTTTTGTGTTTACCCCCATATTGTTTTGATTAATAAAGGTGGGATAGGCCTGTACCAATGCATAACCACAAAGTGACACCAAGAGTGGATGAGGGATGCACAACCAACCAAAAAAAACCCTACCAAACACAACAAAAACCCTAACAGGGAGAACAAATAGCCAACACCTAAACTAAAAAACCAACATGCAGAAGAAAAAAATTAAAAAAATGTAGGTCCACCAAAACACAAAACATCTCTCTCACACAGGCACCAAGTGATGGCCTACTACTTGGGGGTATCCTTGTCCTGCCAATCTTGACACAAACTAAGCACTTTATCAGAAAAAATAATTTTTTCACTTGAACTAATCCCAGAACCATTTAGGAGACCAATGCAGAGTCACGGCTAGCCTTAATCATCAACGCACTGGGGCCAGATCTCGTGGGAAAGGAATCCATGCACCATCATTCTTTCACCCTTCTCATTTCTATCTCATCATGGATAGCCTATAGGGAGGCATTGTTCTTGCTAGCCACATCTCTGCAAGCATAGTTGACCTCCTCAATTTTGTTTTTAAGGGCCCCCTAGGTTTTATTGACCTCTTCAAGCTCATGCTTGCTACTCGGATTCTTTATCGTAGAGTCCATGTCTATAAAATTTCCACCCACCATTTCCCACTACCCCATAATGTGCACAAGACCATTAGCAATTTTCCAAACTCTATCCCCATCCAACTCATCAACCCATGTGTTGTCCCTAGCCTCAACCTTGGCTGTCGCCTCAAGCCCATTGTTCTTATTCATCG
Organism: Cryptomeria japonica; assembly: GCF_030272615.1. NCBI lineage: Eukaryota > Viridiplantae > Streptophyta > Pinopsida > Cupressales > Cupressaceae > Cryptomeria > Cryptomeria japonica. Next base: position 31,899 of record NW_026728957.1, on the reverse strand, counting down.
CCACATTCATTTGCATGAAGAGACATTCAATCAACTCTTCCAGAATTTGAGCGTCCTCATGCAGGTGCTTCACAATTTTTTCTACAGTTGAAGTGGTGCTCTTAACGTTGGAATTACTAAGGGAGGTTTAAGGGGGAGGACTAGGGTTTCCTTCAATCTTAGCAAGGGAAGAATCCGCCCTTAAGCTATCCGAGGAGCCTAAATCCTCCGAGGATAGAGACTTAGAGCCAGAATGAACAATCTCGTTAACCACATCTTGTTGTATCTGAAACTGGACACCCACATCTTGGTAGTAACAATGCCCCTAAATTTGGAAGTAACAATGCCCCTAAATTTGGAAGTAACAATGCCCCTAAATTTGGCAATTATAGCAGGGTTTTTCCTATTGGGAAACTTAGAACTAGAGTGAGGCATAATCTATTCTACAAAATTAGACGGGGTAACAATAAGGTAAATATTCAGATTTGGATCAGAGGTAGACCCAGCCGCAATGGAAGGGACCCTAATAGAGGGGGACAAAGGCAAGTAGAAACTATACACTCTCCATATACAACCATCGTGGAGAGGGGGTTTGCCCTTTTCCATGGATTTGCAAATAGATTGAGAAAAATAAGACATAATCCAGAAGGGGAAATTCATTCATACCCCATACTGGAGATGATAGCATCGGAAAAGTCTACATATGGAAGCTTCTTTTCTTACCATCCAAGGTGAAGTAATTCATTACCATCAAAGCCACATCCTTCCTAATGCAGAGGAGATCATCCCTGTTGTAGCCACTTTGATGCTTGAAAACTCCCTCTCTCCGTTCAAAAAGCTGATCAAAGTCATCCTCGTAATTCCCTTCGGGATTTTTTGGGAAGGACACATCATCAAGGTCCAACCTTGTCACCTTCCTAGAAGTCCTTGTCAAAACCACAAAAGTAACACTGCCATTGTTCACATTCCTATTGTTCCAAGCATTAACAAAATTAAGAGAGAGCTTAGACTCATGGCTAGTCATCCATTCAACATAATTATATAGGTTCCCTTTAATCACCCTATCCCACACCTCCTCATTATTTTTGAATTTGGAGTAATTATCAGGTTCAGTCTAAATCAAATAGCCACCCATAGTTGCAAGATATAAAACCAAGTTGAGGAACTGACAAGCTTGGGGAATATAGTGGTAGGTAGTACCATCAATGATTTTTAAATCTCACCAACTTAACCAACAAGGAAAGTAAATGGCAAGGTGGAAAATTTCAAAAAATCCAACTTTGAGATTATGCATCATTAATTGATGAGTCCTTCAAGATCGTGGGACGAGCGTCCACCGATAGTTCATGCAAGTGGATGCATATTTTAAAATTATTAACATGCATGCCCATCCCCACCAACTTATCTTCCACACAGTTGCCTTCCCATCTCATGCCACAAAACCTGACGTCTCCTAGAAAGGGAAGGAGCTCGTGACACTTGGCAATGAGAAAATTAATTTTCCAATCCGGTTTTGTTTCCTTCCTAAGCATCGTGATGGTATTTCTTAAGTCACCTTCAATAGTGGCACACTTAAGTCCCTTTTTCCTGGCCATGATCAACCCATAATAAACAACTGCCACTTTAGCCATATTGTTGCATTGTTTGTGGAATTGTAGATCCCTATAGGTGGTTTTTTATTATGGTAGATTCCTATATCTCTTTTTCCCCAAAAATCCAACGAAACGTCAGTCATGTGAGACACAAACAACACTTTATCATGAAAACGTAAACTATTAAAAATTGGGGTTATTAAAAAATAATTATTTGACAGCATTCAAAACATATATAGAAGGCCCAAACCTATACGAGTGAGATACACAAATGGCCATAAACATATATAATTTCAAGAAAAGGGCAAGCTAAGAGTGTCAAATTAAAATAGATTTTTTAATATTTCTTGCTTCCCAAAAACCAACGAAATCTAAGCCATGTGAGACCAAAAAAATGATTTTTCATGAAAGTATAAAGTATTCCAAATTGAGGTTACTCTCCCCAACCTGATCGACGAGAGACTTGTCCCTAGAAAATTTTGTTCATCAAATTTGAGAAGACACAGACCCATCAGTATCTTTACTGAGTAAGCTTTTCTTTTGAGAAGGTGATTAATGACATAAAAGACATCTGAGATCTTATCCGCTGCAACTGGGGATATTATTTCTGAAGACAAACCTAATTCTCCTTCAAAATATTTACGATTACCATTTTCCAAATTAATTTTCATGGCGTCAACAACTTTGTGTGAAGGTTAAGGCAGTGCATTTAACATTTATTCCTTAAAAGTACAACAATGAGTGCCACCAGGGGATAAGTGCTACCAACAGAAAGGTTGATGCCATCTACAATCCTCCTATATGAACATTGTTGACATCATCTATGAAAGCATGGGATAATGGAATGAAGAGCTAAATCCAACAAATATGCAAAAACAAGAAAGCTAGATAATAATTAATTTGACATGTCCCGAGCCAAAGCCAAAGCTAGGTTGATTTCCTCATTAGCTTCAATATGATTGAATAAAATATAACCTTCAAGAAGTCTACAACCCTTATTCACCAAGGCATCTACCACGGTTTTGACTTCTCTAAAACAATGTGATATAGTTTATGCTTCAAACACTAGTAATAAACTCCAGGACTCGTACTTAATACACCTAATTTTCCAGCTTGGAGCATCTAGCTTTTTAAGTGCAGAGATCATATACATAAAGTCCCCCTCTATGTTAAGATTCCTAACTCTTTATTTGATTGCCAATCTTCTCCCAAACACTAAAGCAAGAGCCTTCGCCCCGTTGTTAACATTATTTTGGGTTTCTTAAATGTGTAGAAAATTTGTATCTCTTAAGCTACCTCGGAAGTCAATTCTAATAGGGGGTAAATTGAGAAAATTAAGGTTGTTAGGCAATTTTTGATATCCCAACCAATGTGCCTTTGGTTGCATTTAGGACACTTGAGGTAAAGGTTAAAAGGGGTGTTTTAATTTTTTTGAGGGGTCGGATGGATGGTTTGTTACAAAGTGAAGGAAGAAAGAAGGATAAAAAGAGGGTTGCATACCTTTTTTATAGCTACGTAGCACACTCTTAGAGGTAAACCCTATTAATTTTATTTTGTTGATCTTCAATTTGTTAGTGTTATTAACAATCGCGTGGCTATTCAAAATTAATCTAAATACAAGTACTTAATTCTACAATGTTCCAACAACTAAATATATATTCAAATTCGATGAACATCATATATATATATATTTGGATCAAAATTTCATGATAGTTTACTAGTGTATAGATATAGAGAACTTCTTGTAATTAAGAAATTTTTTGTATTACTATATTGTGATATTAGGAGAAGCTACAAAATAATTTCATTTATCCTAAAGACTAAAATAGGCATCATTAATCATGTTTATATCAATTTACTCGACTTCAAATGCTAAAGACAAAAATATATAGTGCGCATGATTCATCTTAATAGGAATACATGGCATCAAGGTAATTTTTAAGGAAACACGTAACTGTCCCACTTTATAAGTCAAATAAAATTGAAACACGACACATAGTGTAATTCGGCAAAATATTTTTTACCAGATAGGCGGCGGCTAGGAAACGAAAAAGACCCGAGAACAGTATAATGTCACATTAAACATAATTTAATTTAAATTCTCGATGATGACAAGGTGGAGACGTGAAAAGAAAGGTTTGTTTATGGCATTTTCGGGCTGCTCGCAGACCGATGGATAATGATTATTTAACATGTGTTTATATATCCTCATAATGATTATTTAACATGTTTTTATATAGAGCCATGTACCATGTGCTTGTAAGCTCCATCCATCCTCTATATATGCATAGTTATTGTAGGGGCAAATTCAATATAGCTAATTCCTTGTAAGTCTGTCCATACATTCTTCCAATTCTTGCAATTGATGTCGAATCAGGAGCTTCTTCCAATCGATGTCTCGGGGGACGTGGGTGCTAGAATCCTGAGTGTCGATGGAGGAGGAGTACGGGGTCTTATTCCTGTGCAATTGCTCAAATTCTTAGAGAAGCAGTTGCAGGTACAGTTTATAAATTGTATTCTTTAGCTGCACAATTCATATAGTTTTATTTGCACAAATGTATTACTTACTGAAATGCTTCGTTTTTATCAGAAATTGGATGGGGAAGATGCCAGACTAGCAGATTATTTCAATATAATGGCAGGTACCAGCACTAGAGGTCTCATCACCACAATGTTAGCCACTCCAGACCCGAATGACCACAAACACAATCGTCCTTTTAGTACCCAGAAAATTGAAGATTTCTACTTGAAGAATGCGAGTTTGATATTTCCTCAACCAAGGTTAGTAGCAAGTGATTGCAATATTTGTGGTAAAATTCTCTAGCACCAAATATTTGTTGTGTTTACGCAAAACTTCTCGTGTTGTTGGACTTGTAGCAAATGGAATATTTTTCACGGCATTTTTGGTCCCAAATACAATGGAAAACATCTGGTCGATATCTTAGAACAGGAGAAATTTCATGAAAGACGGCTGTGTGATACGGCTACTAACCTGGTGATACCCACCTTCGATATCAAGACGCAGTTTCCTACAATTTTCGCCAGTCATGAGGTATTTCATTTTATTTTATAGGATGATCTTGAGTTATGAAGATGAAGAATAGACGAGGATGATTCTTACGATGATATGTGCAGGCGAAAGTAGATCCGCTGAAGAATCCACATCTAATGGACGTATGCCTCTCCACAACTGCAGCTCCTACCTATTTTCCATCTCACCAGTTTACAACAAATTCCAGTGACGGAAAGACCCAAGTTTTTAACTTAGTAGATGGAGGAGTAGCGGCTAATAATCCTGTAATGCCTGCTTGTATTATGAGTAGAGATTTTGATCAGATTTTTATTTCACATCAATAAACTATTATAAGGGTCTCACAACAATTTTCTAATTATGCAGACCTTGATAGCAATGAACTTAGTCACTCGAGCAGTTCATCAGGATACAAGAATAGTCGACAAAAAGGTATTGTATTGTATCGTATTTTGATACTATTTAGAATAAACATCTCATATAAAACGAATGCTTGATGCTGGGAAATATTAATTAGAAGCTCAACTATGTTAACCAGAGGTTGTTATTTACAGGAGCACCTTGACCACTTTATTGTACTTTCTCTTGGAACGGGATTAGAAGAGGGTATTGAATGGGACGCAAAAAAGGCTGCCACATGGGGAAGCTTGAAGTGGATTACTCACGATGGAAGAACGCCTCTCATAGAATCTATCATGAATGCAAGTTCAGACATGGTCAACATTCATACAGCTTTGATGCTCCATCATGTCAAAGAAAACTATCTTAGAATCCAGGTCTTTTTCATAGTTTCCAATAATGTTCCTTGAAACGATAAGGCCTCTAGATCTATAATTCTACAGACCATGTTTCTGCTATAATTTTCTGTATGGTTAACATGTGGGCTTTCATACTGTAGGAATGGCAACTAAAAGGAAGCGAAGCAAAGATGGACCTCAGTACGGACGAGAACCTGAGGAATCTTGTGAAGAAAGGCCAGGAACTATTGGATAAGCCTGTTAGAAGTTTAAATTTGGAGACTGGGCGTCCTGAGACAGTGAAGAACGACTGCACAAACAGGATGGCATTGACTAAGTATCTCCTATAACTCTCTAACTCTTCCTTGTATTTTCAGATCCTAGTTTCCTATCCTTTTGTTCTCACCATAACTATCATTTCCACTTGCCAGAATGGCTGAACGACTCTCCAAGGAGAAGAAGTTGAGGGATAAACGGAGCGCATCTTCTGCACTTTCTATGAATGGCCATAGTGTTGGAATAAACATCTGAACTTCTTTCTTCCATTCCAATCACACCTTACGCTAGAATTTTGTGTATAATTTTTAATTAAAAAACATATCAGGGTGTTGGTGAGCCACACAGCTGATTTGTGTAATGGTAAACACAGCAATTCAAGATTTAGCTGTGTTTTTGCCAACTAATAGATGCCATTTCATTCTGTTTTTTTTTATAGCTAAACTATTATTTTATGTTCTCCAAATATTAATAGCATTGCAGTTGTGGACAACAAGGCAATGTAAGTTTTATATTCGTTCCAAAAGTGCTTGGAGTGGATGCATAAACGTTCCCTACAGCACTTAGTTGGGCCTCTTCAAGGAATTGTCTTATTATTGTATTCTTTACTGATAACACTGTATTCGGGGAATGGTTTGTATTATCGTTGGATTAAAAAATATAGATGTTATTATGATATTTGTTTGGTTTTTAATAGTATTTTTAATTATAGAAGATTTGAAGTCAGTATTATTTGGATGCCTAAAACATTTAATACTTGATCAATCAATTATGATAAGAAATCAAAAATTGAGGGTATCCAGTCTTATCCTTATTATGTTCATTCAACTAGTTTTATAAATAATAGATTCATTTAAAACAATTCAAATTTGAAAAAAAAAAAAATTAAATTTCTTATTTTATCCAAATTTTTTAATCAACAGAAAGCTTAAAGTCAATCACTTAACATCAGATCATTCATGTTCAGTCCGCAGTGGAGAGCTATTAAATAGTGATGATTCCCCTCTACCATCTTGGAAACATATTTGTGTGCTTGCAAATTCCTTTCGTAAAATCTCGGAAGCAAAGTGGCGGGAACAGCAATAATGTGGAGAAATATTTCGAGATGAGAATGTTAAGAAAACAGAAAAAAATTAAGCTTACAGCAGATTAAACAGAAAATACAAATTGCATAGAGATAACGAATCACATAATGAAGTAGTTGAGGGATAAACACAGCGCATCTTCTGTACTTTCTATGAATGACCATTCCACTGGCCATGGTGTTGGAATAAACATCTGAACTTCTTTCTTCCATTCCAGTCACACCTTATGCTAGAATTTTTGTCTAGAGCTTTTAATAAAAAAACATTTCAGGGTTTTGGTGAGCCACACAGCTAATGTGTGCTTAAATATTCCTTTCGTAAAATCTGGGAAGCAATGTGGCCGGAGCAATAATAATGGGGAGAAATATTTCAAGATGAGAATGTTAAGCAAACAAAAAAATTTAAACTTACAGCAGATTAAACAGAAAATACAAATTGCATAGAGATAACGAATCACATAACGAAATTAAAGTATCAATTGTCCCTGCAATGATGTCGGTTATGAATAAAATTTGACAAGGGTAAAGATCACATAAAAAATAATTATACATTCCCTTTAGTGGATTTGCACAAATCATTCCAACTTGACCATTCAAAGAGCAGATGAAAAAAGGTCTTTTTGACACCAATGGTACTCTGAACTGAAGGCCTTTATCATGTCTTGTCAAATTTAGCACTTTCCTAGCTTCTCTTAAAAAAATTATCATCACAAGGGTGACTACCACTCAAATTAATAACAGCCAAGGATCTTTCCAATATATCCTTCACATTTAAAACTAGTAGATATTAGTCCTGTTTTTAAACAATGGTAAATAACGTGTTGGCATGACACTTAAGTCATGGAGCTTCTCTGATAAAAGTTGTTTATGCCTTTCTAAGATCCACAAAGCAATAGTATAGGCTTTTGATTAACAGATCTTTAATTTTTCAATGATTGTTTAATGTATTAACAACTATTAGTGGTTTGAAATTTGAGATTGTCTGCCCTCCTCCAAATAATTTAAATTTATTGAAGCGAGGGAGAATTATAGAAGCCAACCTTCAAAAATCAGTCTCTAATTCTCCTCTAAAACAATGTCAAACCTATATATAAGCTGTCTATTAGTTTGCCCCAATCTCCTTGGATTTGAGCTATCTCGAAGTGAAACAAAAAGATAGATCATTGAGCATCTAAAATTATCTTGTTAGAGTCAAGGAACACTGAGAGGGCGGGGGTTAATCAGTGTTATACCAGAAATCAAATTAACAAAATTATTCTTTATTCACCGGTTAGCGATCTATAACAATAAATAACATAAGCAAGCAATGAATAAACCACAGATCCACAACACCGAAATTTTACATGGAAACCCGGAGAGAAAAAAACATGGTGGGGCTGGAACCCACAATATTCATATACCATGGACAAGAGTACATAAATATTACATAGATGGGGAATGCACTTGCATTCAGGGTCACTGCATAGAGCTCACTACTCAATTAAAATGACCCAGAAGGCTAAAACCTTTAGGGAAGTCTGACTGGCTTATAATTTGATTACAATGAGGAAATACAATTAAAGAACTCTGAAATGGCATCTAACAATGCAAAAATGAGTTCTGGTTAAGCACAATATCTTTGACTATACTCGCTCTGCAATATTCTCTATTTCTGTCTCAGTCAACTACTGCATCACCTAGGAATCAAATGTGCACATGAAACTACGTTCAATCACACCAAAACAGATCGCCACAATAGGAATACTCTAAAAACCAATCACCAACTCAATCTTATATATCCGGTCATATCAAAAATAATCTCCTCCAAATCGGCTTCCAGAAATGTAATGTGTAGTCACATGCCGGCTTGACCGGAGCCAAAAATATAAGTTCAAATCATCAAAAGAGTAATAAAATGATGTTTCTAAATTGGCCCAATCAACAAGAACATGATTAAATGCACCGTAATTACCGGAAAACTTCCAGACCAAAAAGTTCTCTATGCTACCTAAAATACTGGTTAACACATGCTTCCGGATAGGGAGAATTGCAATCGCCAGATTGGATTTCCATGAGGACTTGCCATCACTGAAAACCCTAAACCAATAATCAAGCATCAAAAATTACCGAATGAGTGTCAATTGCCAACAATATCCCCCTTTGGCATTGATGGCAACACTTGTGAAAAATGACTAAGTGTTGAGCACTGAACACCAGTTCAAAAGAATTAAAATAATCTCTAAGGCTCCCTTTTAGACAAAGAATTCCACTCTCCAATATTGTACATTTTTCATCATCTTTCTCCTCCTTTGACAACAATGCCAAAGATGAGGTGTTGTCCAAAACAGAGATACTTATAAATACTTGAAGATATCAGCATAAGTAGTTTTCAAAAATCCTAGCTGAGTATCTCACCTAGTCTTCAAATTGTCCAAAACTGTGATAAATGCACTAAATACAATGCCATTAATTTTGAACTCTCTCAGATTAGATGGTATAGGACGGGTCATCTCCTTCATACAATCCACCTTATTGTTTAATATGGTGTCCAACCAGGAGGCAATCAAGTTCTGAAGTTCACCTACTTTTCTCAAAATTTTCTCCTTGCCCGCTTGAAGGCTTGAGATTTGATCATTTAGGGCTATAATCTGCCCTTCAATACTTCTGGTTAGAGTTGCATTAGGATCAAAGGACTGAGAAATGCCAGCAAGCTTTCCTTGGCAAACACCTCTTTGCTTATCAATATCTACAATGAACAAGTAAAATTAGGCAAGATTTGTACAATTTTCTGGCTTCTGACAATGTGTCAGAAATAATCTACAGTCTCTCATTTATTCTGACTCTATCATCTTCAATCATTTTCCAGAATATTTGCTTCCTAACATCCTTGAATTTATTCAAAACTTTATGTGTAGTTGTCTTCTCCAAAGAATCAAAATTGCTATTTACACTATTAATCAATTGTAACAATCTACCGGAGGGGCTATTATTTGAATCTAACTATACATTAGGGTCCACCTTCTGTAAAACATCTATAGACATCAAAGTTAGTCTTTTATCTTCAATTTCTGACTTCACTTGATCTTGGCTAGCTTGGGCTTGTACTGGCAAGCATGAGCTTTTTTACAGGTGACATCTTTCCAAGATCAACAAAACCATCAAGATAAATAGAAATCTGAGGCGGGGTACTTGTAATTGGAGGAGTGAAAATTGCCGAATTAGCTATGCCTTTGCCTTTGTCAACCTTAGCTTCTATTGTCTCAACATCCTTCTTCTCTCCCTTATCCCCTTTATCTATTGCATAGGTGTTGTCATTTGGTACAGTATCAACTTGTTGGATTTTCGGGGCTGCAAAGCTATCCACCACTGAAGGACCATCAAGAGTCTCAACATTAAGTGGAGTAATATCCTAGTCTTCCAGATGATCCTCAAATTGAGTTTCAACCTTTTGACTTCTGAAAACACTTTGCTTCTCTTCCAGATAAAATGACTTGAATGCATCCTTGTATAGTGAGTCATCCTGAATTATCTTTTTCCATATATCCTTTGTTTCTTTCCTCACCTCCTCCACATTTTCGATCATCAATTTTTTAATCCTATTTTTACTTCTAAATTCCTTCTTCTTTGCCTCTTCAATGAGTCTCTTGACTTCATCATGAGTAATGCAAGTATAGACATTTACAAGTTCTCTTTCCTTCATCTCCCTATCAATCTTACTTGTAGTCATTCTTCTTGCATCAATTAGATTATACAAATCTTTTGGAATGGTCTTTTTCTAATTCAATCAATGTCTTACTAAAGTTGTGTAAATATAGTACAATTGCTTCTTCAACTTTTCTCTTATCACGTTCATCAAAATTCTCAAAGTATGCTCCAAGATTCTTTAAATTGTCATCCACTATTATTTCATCTATCAACTGATATGTTGATAGTGGAGTAACAATTATGTACTTACCTTATATGTTGCCAGACTCAAGGTCTTTGTCGAGTTGACTTTTGACTTGCCTACCTCTTTTGGATCTTCTGGTAGGAGCAGGATCAGATTTTACTTTCTTGGATTGTTGGGCTCCACTGGTCTATAGCTTCCTCACCACTCTCACAAATTCTCCTTTCTTTTTCACCTTTCCTGCTTCCTCCTCAGATTCAGTTTCCGAGGCTACTAGAGATACTGCAACATAGGTTCTTTTAGGCTTCTGCTTTTTCTTCAATACACCCTTTATGGATGGGCTAGATTTTGCAGGTTGGGCTACCAAAGCAGGAGCAGAATTAGTCTCTTTCTACACATGACTTTCCCTTGCTTTCTTCACCACCTCCCAGGTGAAACCCATCTAAACTACCACTTCCTCTACCATCTTAGTAACTTTTCTTTTTAAGGTAGGAGTAGTGAATTGCATGTGCAAATTGAGGTCTTTCCCTTTGAAAGTACCAAATTTTCCTTCCTTTGGATCCACTAGTTAACTCAATAGATGTTGGGCATATGCCTCAAGTGTAACAGAATCAACTTCATATCCCATGGGCATGATCCATACTACTCCATTTCTTCTATTAGACATTGATCCTTATCGATCATGAAACAAATGCTTTGCTCATATTTTTCAACCACCTCCTTTGGGATCCTTTCTTTGTTCTTCATTGCAGCTTGGAAGGTTTTCAAATATCCCTAGAGAGAAGATATCCTCATTGTTGCATCTCAAACACCCCATAATCCTTCTTTGATATACATAGCTATTGGTCTATCATAGGCCCATTGGACCTTACCTTTTATACTGAGTATCTCATTCAATAAGTACAAGGCTAGACAAATAAGAAGTGTACCATATTTAAATGTGTGCTTTTTGTCTTGTTTGACCTTCTTTAGATTGCTCAATAATTCATTCAGGAGGGCAGTGCACAAGCCATATCTTTTGTCATCCTTAAGCATCTGGTATGAAGAGTAAATAATAGTAACGGAGATAGAGTTGTACCTGTTGGATTAGTAAACCTTGTAAGAGACTACTATTGATGCAAACTTAACATCATTCTCCGGGATATCATTAATGATCATTACCCTGCTGTCGAATTTAGATCCTATGATGGCTATGACTATTTCATTTGACACTTTCCTTAGACTGGGCACATCACCGGTTTTAGCTAGGCTGGTTACACCTCGAATCACCTCTTTGGTAATTTTATGTGGCCTATCAAGCCATATAACTCATTATGTACTACAAGAAACCCTTGTCTTGAAGCACCTTGTATTCTAATTTCAAATTTCCCAAACCATCAGCCAAATACTTGTTGTAAAGATCCAACATACCTATGTTTCCAAGCTCCTCAAGATCGCATTGAATGTAAGCCCTAATGTCTTTGTTGTGGAGAACACCATAAGGTACAGATGAAAAAACACTTTCTAGATCATCCTCAACTGACTTAAAAGGGTGTTTCTTCAAAACTAGTTGATCCCTATCCCTAATCTCAACCACCAATGGGGTAACAACACCAGAAGTTGAAGTCATTTTAAATGCTAGGGTTTGCAGAAAACTAAAAGCCTAAACAGAAAAATACCTTGCTTCACAAAAGGGCGCGGGAATTCACTTTGGAGTTGCTGAAATTGTTGTTGGAACCACCAAATTTCTTTTCTCTTTTCTCTATTCTACTTTCTTGATCGCATTGTAACAAATGAAACTTCAAAATACACTTTAATACTTCAAAAACCTAATTTTCCACTGTAATAAATGCAGCCACTGGTTATCATGATTTTCATGAAATCGCATATCGAATCACCAAATCTTCTTAGAAAGTTTTGAATATCATCTACACTCATGATTCAAGCCTTCTGCAATCTTCCAAAATCGATTGCAAACCACCAAAGAGGAGGTTCTTAGAATCTGCATGAAAGGCTCCCCCTAAGGCATAAAGTCCTAGTTACTGGATGAAAATCCTACACCGGATTTAGGTGTAGACCCATTGTCAGTTCTAGAATCATCTTTTCTTACCACATCTTCTCATTCTTCTCCTTGATCTCTTCTACTTTTGCTTTTCCTTTCTCGTCTAAGTTACTCTTATCTACCAAAGCATTGTTCTTACTTTTGCAGTACTTTGCAATGTGACCGATTTTGTTGCATTCTTAGCAAAAAATATTATTTTTCTTAGGTCTAAAGTTAATTTGATTTGGTCTCATACTGCATTGATTAGAGATATGTCCAAACATCCCACAAGCATAGCATCTTTTGTTTTGGAAGTTATTCATTACTACTCTACACACATTTGACTTGTGACAAAAATTATTGCATATGAAACACTGACCGATAAAGGTAGGAACATTATTCATGTTGTTCATTCTATTATTCATCCTACTTCTGCATTGATTTTCCATATGACCAAACTTATTGCAAGTAAAGCATCTACCATTGAATTTATGAGCATTAGGTTGTCTTACCGGAGGATTCTTTCTCTTCTTTTGATCAAGTTTTGCATTGCCTTGTCCAGATCCGGAGGATTCACCTTTCTCAAATCAAAGTCCTCGTATTTCATTTCCATGCCTCTAACTTTCCATCATCTCATCAAGCCTTGCTGAGATAGCTTTGAATTTGTCTTTGTATTCATAAGTTGTAGCAAGTTCATCCCTTAAGGTAGCAATTTGTCTTTCAAGTTCTTGACCATTATTCCTTGATTGTGTTAGCTCAAGCTTCAATTGATCATTCTCATAGGTAAGCCTGCAGCATTCATCTGCTCTTTCTTTCAATGATTGTGCCGTATTTTCTTCATTTTTCTTCTGGTCCTCTATCTCCTTAGTTAGTCTCATTACAATGGATTGCATATCATTCTTCAAGGTAGAATTCTCTCTTTCAAGCTTGTTGACTCCATCTGCTTTATCCTAATATTCCATGATCTGATCTTCTTTCTCCTTTAGCTTGTTCATTAACTCCTTCCTCTTCTCTCTAGAGATGTTTGCTTAATCCTTCAGGTCATTAATGAAATCATCAACAGCATTCAGGTTCCTCTTCAAGGTATAGATCTTATTTCTAGCTGCAACAAGATCTTCAAGTGCTACACTGAGTTGTCTCTAAAAACTAGAATCCATTGAATCAATCTCCTGGAACTTCCTCAAATGGTTAAGCTTCCTCAGAGGTACTAGGCTCTAATACCAATTGTTAGAATCAAGGAACATTGAGAGGGGGGGTGAATCAGTATTTTGTCAAAAATCAAATTCATAAACTTATTCGTTATCCATCGGTTAGCAATGCATAACAGTAAAGAACTTAAGCAAGCAATAAATAACCACAAATCCACAACACTAGAATTTTTACGTGGAAACCTGGAAAGGGAAAAACCATGGTGGGGCTAGAACCCACAATATTCATATACTATGAACAGGAGACATAAGTATTACATAGATGGGGAATGCACTTGCATTTGGGCTCATTGCCTAGATCTCACTTCTCAATTACAATGACCCAAAAGGCTACAACCTTGAGGGAAGTCTCACTGACTTACAATTTCATTACAATGAGGAAATACAATTAAAGAACTTTGAAATGGCATCTAACAATGCAAAAATAAGTTCCAATTAAGCACAAGATCTCTGACTACACTCACTCTACAATATGCTCTATTTCTATCTCAGTCAGCTACCGAATCACCAAGAACATGATTCAATATACCGCAATCACTAGAAAGATTGCGGACCCAAAACTGCTTTGTTCTACCTGAAATACCTGTTAAAACATGCTTTCAGATAGGAATAATTGCGACCACTGGATCAAATCTCCATGAAAAGTTGCCATCAATGACAACCCTAAACTAATAATCAAGCATTGAAAATTACGGGATGAGTGTCAATTGCCAACATATCTCTGTAGATGTTTTTTTCATTACAACACAGCCACCAAATCATTAAACTTTACATGATCCCAAAGATCTGTAGCTCAAAGTTGTACAAAGGAAGATATTGATAGAGAGTGGAAACTATTATTGTATAAACAAAGCACCTCTTCCAAATGCAAAAGGGCATGCATCTCTATACTTTATATGTTGGCAATTGACACTCTATTGGTTAGGTTTCACTATGTTGTCATTGATGGCAACATGATTCTGGGTTCCGTCTTCATAAGGTCTACCGACAGACACTTCACAGACTCTACATCAGCACTGGCACTGGCACTAGCAGGATAAAAGATTTCTTTGGTCATCGAAAATGCAGACCGACATGGTCTAGTAAAGGTCATCAGTATTGGAGGCCAACACATCTTGGATCTGGCACGGAAACTTGTTTTAATGTTTATTCATTTATATTATATGGCCGACATGTAATCTAATATTGTATATATCCTTGTAAGCCGACATAAGGCATAAATTTGTATAGGGTATAGGGCAGATTGATTAGATAATTTTGACATGATGATAGGAATATAATGTAATGGACATGGAAATGTAATATGATGTGAAATCATTCTGAGAGACTATGTATGTGAGGAATTCATTGTAAGGGTTATTTTGGTACAAAGGTTTAGGGTTTTGATTGGAACAGACAGAGCATAACCGGAACTGTATTCTGGCATAGAAGATGCAATATTAGCAGTTCACATTTCTCTGGATTGTTGTCTGGAATTTTATGTAATCAGTAAGGCTCCTATTGTGATTGAGCAGTGTCCTCTAGGTTGTAAGCCTTTCTACAAGTGCAGGCCCATCATATATTGTAATATCTCTTTATATGGCTAGTGGATTGATATTGTGGGTCACAAATCCCACCGTGGTTTTTCCTCATTGACGTTTTATACGTATAAATATGTGTGTTAGGATTCTCATTAATATGTTTGGCTTATTGGTTGCATTACTTCTTTCAATTATTTTTATACTTGTATACCAGTTAGTGTATGAATTTTTTGTTAAGGCTAAAATATTTTATTCCGGTATAAGACCAATTCACACCCCCCCCCCCCTCTTAGTGTTATTGATTTCCAACAATTGGTATCAGAGCCTTGTGCCTTAGAGGAAGTTTAACAGCTTGAGGAAGATCCTAAAACCGCAATATTGAATATGGCTTTGGAGAAGCAGCTTGAGATGGCACTTGAAGATTATGATTCTAAAATTTTGAAGAACTTAAAGCTACAAGATGAGTTGAATTCTGCTAAAGAATTTATTCTTGTCCTACGAAAGATGCTATCATCTATTCAAGCTAGGAAGAAGGAACTTTTGCAAAATCAGGATGATGAAGAGAAAAATGCACTTAAGGAGAAATGTCAGAAATTGAGTCAGGAGAACATGGTTATGAAAAATGAAATGCAAGATATAGCTATGAGGATGTCTAAGAAGATTGAGGATAGAAAGAAAAAGGAAGAAAATCTTGTTGTATCCTTGAAGAACAAATTTGAAGAATGTGGTAGGTTAGTTCATGAAAATGATATGTTGAGAACTGATTTGGTACAATCCCAAAACAATAAGCAAGAGCTTGAGAGACAAATGATAATACTAATAGATTATTTAACTTCTGCAAGTGACTACAAAGAAAAATTCAAGATCAGCTCAGCACAGCTTGATGAGTTAGTGAAGAGACAGAGGAAGATTGGAGATTCTAGTGGACTTGGATTTGAAAAAGGATGGAGTTCCGGTACTCCTAATCAAGATCAAAACCATAAGGCACCGGTAAGGCAATTCAATGCTTATAAATTCAATGGTAGATGTTTTGTTTGCAATAGATTTGGACACATGGCTAGGCAATGTAGAAACAGAGCAAATCATAACCCTAATTCTGCTCCCAATAAATGTTCTAAATGCAATAAAATTGGTCATAAGATAGAAGATTGAAGAATGAATGTAAAATGCTATGCTTGTGGAAAATTTGGACATATGGCTAATCCGTGCAGGTCAACCAATTTCACCAGTTTTAGCAAGGCAATTCAAAAGAAAAATGTTACATGTTATGCATGCAATGAAGTTGGACATATTGCTAAGTTCTACAGAAGCTGAAATCGACTGGTTGGCAATGGAGGATGAAATGAAAAAGAAAAAGAGAAGGTTAATGAAATCTGGCAAGATCATACTCAGAGATGGGTGAGGAAGACTGAAGAGCAATCATTAGATGGGAATGTCTCAATTACCTATCTGATAGAAGAGGTTTCTCCTACACCGGCAGTGAGCTCATCCGGTAACTAAGGTAGATGCCTTAGAGGTAGGAAAAAATTCATGGAAGATGATGCATATGCCCCTCGAGGAGATTCTGGAAGATGTTCCAGATATTGGAAAGGATTATCCGGCATTGATATGTTCAGACCGAGATCCGATATCTTTCATCGGCAGTCATTTACGTAAATGAAAGATTAGGGTTTTCTCTCTATGGATAAAAGGTCGAATACACTTCATTATTATTCACCTAGCATTCAGAGCGATTTTAGAGCAACTTAGTGCAATCAGAGGCAATCAGATTTCTTCTTGAGTGATCACATCGGCGTTTGGAAGGATTTGTTGAAAGTTTTCACCGGCAGCGATCTAAAAGGTATTTTTCTTGAATCATGGAAGTGAGATCATATTCTGTTCCTGTTTTTGTTGCAAATCCAACTGTAGTAGAGGTTAAGGACCACCCCGGGCCAATTTTCAAGCAGTATCCACATGTGGCTACCAAGGAAGATTCGGTTGGAGTGTTTTCTCGCATTCCGGAGGGAGTCTTATATGTAGAGGATGTTAGGGAATCCTTCCATTATCATATAGAGGACTTAGGCACTTCAGAGATCAAAGGGATGTATATGAATGAACTCATGGGAGAATCTGGTAAGATCAAACCGGTATATCAGCACATCAAAGAACTAGGGCTCACAGATATTCTGGATATTCTAGAGTTTGAGGATGAAATAATCATATATGTACTAAGAAGAGTACATGGGGAATTCATATGGATGGATAGACCTTATAAAATCACTAAGGAAGCCTTCCAGGCAATTACTAGCTTATCATCAATAAGGCAACATCCGGATAAGAAAGTATCTAACGACTTCGTGAGGAAGATCACCGATGCCACATCAGATAAGAGATTGATGAAGGTGAGCACTATCACTGACACTGAGATCAAGATTGGCAGCATGGTTAAAGGCTACAAGGTAACTCAGTCTAATCGACTGAATTCAGTTTCCAGTTCATGTATTTTGGCTGCACATAGGATGATGAGAGAAAATGTAAGGTTGGATTTTTGTGGCTTGATGCTTGAAGGATTATTGATCAACTTAGGAAAAATTAAAGGTGAGAAGAAGGGCACCTTTCCATATGGAAACTTGTTAGTCTGCTTAATGCTATAATTTTTGAATGATACTCCCAATTCTGGTAGGAAGAAATGGGCTTTTGACATCTCGGTAGGAAGACAACTAAAGAAATCAATTACTGCATTGGGAAGTCTGAGAGATGATAAGGTATGGGGTTACTTTAAAGCTTTTCAAAAATCTATGAGGTCTAGAATAAGAGTACTCGAGCATATAGTAGATAAATACTCTAGCGACATATGTTTCATGGTTAAGAAAGATGAGACCCTCATGGAGGCAGTCAAGCCCCAGAAGATTTGGATAGCAGAAATGGTCTATGAGGTAGATGCATTAATTCTTGATGCATATGCAAAAATTCTACTAGATGCAAAAATAGATGAGGCAGAGAAGACCTGTGGAACTGCTCAGCAGAAGAGTCTTGAGGTTGAAACTGAGTTCAACCAAAAGAAAAGGGAAAAACAAGAAGGAAAGGCAAGTTCGTTCATACAGGAGGTTCCAAAGGACATTAAGGCACTCATTAATGTTGTCCTAGAGAAAGGAAGAAAGAGGAAGGATCTAGTAGTTCACATTGAACCTGTGACTACAGATTTTGAGTCTAAAGATAACACGCCATTAGCTTTCAAAAGGGTTGTAAGGAAGAAACCGGAAGAACCTAAAGTGGAAGCAAAGAAACAACTGGTTAGGAAGGTCACCATCAAGTTACCGTCACAAAAGCAGGCACCTAAGGCCACATCAACAGCTACATCTGGTACTGCCAGGAGGAAGAAGAGTGACATTGATTTGGCACTAGAGACTGGTAGTGTGACTATTATACAACCTATGACTTGTTCTGAAATTGTTGATGAAATTACTAAGGATGGGATGCTGAAAAATGTTAAGTCTTATTATGATACATCAGAAGTTGATAAATAGAGAGAGGTAGAGGAAGCAATTCTATTGTATTTGGATATCTATAAGAAATCATTAATAGAAATAGAAAATCAAATACCGCCAGATTTATATAACATGATAAATGCTAGAAGGTTATCTTCTATGCAAGAAGACAAACACATTAAGATGCAAGAACTTTTAGCTATCTGTGTTGCTATAACTCCAAATGAAATGGATAACACAATTGAGGTTGCAGATAGGAAGGCATTCAATAGAAAACATAGAATAACTAGCCTGATGTTAGGAAGGATGAATCAGCTAATAAAAGAAGCACACAAGGCTTGGATAAAATTTTTGGGAGAACACAGAGGATTGTTTACTTCATCGGAGACCAAAACAGACACTGTAGATACACCAGTTGAAGGGAAAGGTAAAGGGATCATGGGTACTCCACCCTTAGTTTTGAAGAATATCAAGATAGTGGAAATTGAGCCACCCGTAAACACAAAGTACAGACAAATACTGAAACACCGATTAATACTGAGAATATTGTACAGGATACTAACATTGAGGACAATTGTCCTCTAGATACTAATATACAGGTTGAGGATATTGTTCCTAGAAAGGAACCAATAGTTGCACAGACTGCACCAAGTGGCGAAGCCACCGGTGCAAGTGAGGAGGTTTTAAAGGATAAATCATCAGAGAAAACAGGGGAATCTGGTAGAGAACCAGTGGCTGGCACATCATTATTGACAATTGAGACTTTATAGTTGAAAAGAAAACCATCACAGAGATGAGTCCCACATAACTAATGATGATGGATTCTCAGAAACTGATGAAGGAGGGATCCACAGACAAGGGGATTATAGATCAATCCATAATTGTTTTGCATAGATTGGTCCCAGAGTGTAAGATTGAAAATGAAGCGAGCCCTTTCGGCAAGCTTAAGGTAATCACTGAGCACATATCAAAAGACTTTCAATCCTTACAACAGATCTCCCACCAGAAAGCACTTGAAAGATTCACTTAGGCTAAGAGAGTCACTTTTGATCAGATCATTGAGAGAGAGAGAAGAAAAAGATTAAGGAGAAGTTAATTCCAGTTGAAAATTATTTGAAACAGTGTATTAACATTTTCAAGGTATGTTGCAATACTGAAATACTTATAGCAAATGTAGATAAAAAGATAAAAGAGATACATGAGAAAATTGCTAATATTGCTAACTCTTTTGATTGACTAATTTCACTAAAAACATTTATTCATGGACAACTTTTGACTTTGGAGAACCAAATTTCTTCTCTTGAAAAGGAAAGAGATAAGATCATTCGGAGAGCCAAAAGTCTCAAAGGTTTGGTGAGTCCAAGATTGGATTCACTTTGTGTACATAAGAAGAAATGCATGGATATGTTGGGAAAGCCCACACTGGTAGAAATTAATGAGAAAGAATCACTTGCATATTTACTAAGTGGACTTGTATCTATCTCTGACACATTGAACACTGGCTGGGATACTTATATGGAGTTACTTGAGAAAGCTTATCCAAAAATCTTGAAATTGGTCAAGCTCTGGTAAGACATTTTTGGAGGTATTCAATGTACAGTACTTATTCTTTGACATTGTTTTTACAATTTCTTTTGGGGCATTGATGTCAAAGGGGGAGTAGAATACATGTGAAAAGAATGAAGAGTTGCATACATTAGGGGGATTTATAGAGATTTTCGAGTACTGGAGTACTTTGCATATTCAGCTCAAGGGGAGCAAGGCAAGATGAAACCGGCGGTTGAAACCATGACCATTTTTCACATCAAAGTGGCTGGAACAACAATAATGGGGAGAAATATTTCGAGATGAGAATGTTAAGAAAACAGAAAAAAATTAAGCTTACAGTAGATTAAACAGAAAATACAAATTGCATAGAGATAACGAATCACATAATGAAGAAGTTGAGGGATAAACAGAGCTCATCTTTTGTACTTTCCGTGAATGACCATTCCAATGGCCATGGTGTTGGAATAAACATCTGAACTTTTTTCTTCCATTCCAGTCACACCTTATGCTAGAATTTTTGTGTAGAGCTTTTAATAAAAAAACATTTCAGGGTGTTGGTGAGCCACACAGCTAATTAGTGTAGCAGCAAACAGCACAATTCATGCCATGTCGCTCTGTCTTCTTTTCAGCTAAATGATAACTTTATGTTCCCAAAATATTAATAACGTTGATTAATTAGAGATTGACCTGCCAATATGGTAAGGTTTATGTTCATTCCAAAAGTGCTTGGAGTGGATGCATAAACGTCCCCTACAGCACTTAGTTGGGCCTCTTCAAAGAATTCTGTCTTATTATTGCATTATTCAGTGACAACATCGTACAAGGGGACTGGTTTGTATCGTCATTGCATTGATTGGATGTGTGACATGATTCTTCCATTTATAATGCTCCTTACAAGCTACTCATGGCATAGATGTTACTATTGTATTTAAAATCATTTTAATAGTTGATCAACCTATCTTGTTCGATTAATTAAAATGAATTATTGTTTGACTTTAGTAATGCTTAGATTTTACTCTATCTCATTTATTTTTATAATATTTAAATTTTTTAATTTTATGGAATCAAAATTAATGAGGATTAAAAATAAGATGAGGCATAATTAGGTAGAATAAAGATTAAGAGCAAAGTTGAAAATAGTTCAAATATATTTATAATCTTTTTAGATAATTATAATAAAATATTATATTTAAGAATAAATTTATTGTTATAATTATAGTTAGAGAGATTAAGTTGGAATCATAATTATTTTATATTTTTAATTAAGATATGATTATAAAAATAATTAATTAGAAAGCATTAAATTAATTTAAGAGCTATTTATTTTTTTGTAACTAAAATTATATAATCTTATTTTAACTATATAAAGATTCAATTTAGGATTGAAAATATATAAAATACAATACATATAATATTTATTACTAATCAAAATTTAAAAAAACTATCAACTAGCTTTAAATATTTCAATTAATCATAATATAACTTGAATTTTAATTAATATTTAATTTAAGTATAAAAACGTTGGATCTTAAAAGGTGAGTGAGTAATGAACCAATCTGTCCTTTGGTTTATGAGAAGCCTCTTATTTCTCAAAATATTGGTCAGTGGGAGGGCATTGAGGTATTTAAAGTGTCATTTTTAGAGGAGCGAGTTTCAAGATATCTCTCATAGCTTCAAAGCAGGGCTCTTATTGGTAAGATCTGGAATTTCTCTCCAAATATTAATAAGCTTTCAAA
Source organism: Cryptomeria japonica (assembly GCF_030272615.1). Lineage (NCBI taxonomy): Eukaryota > Viridiplantae > Streptophyta > Pinopsida > Cupressales > Cupressaceae > Cryptomeria > Cryptomeria japonica. Next base: position 9,836 of record NW_026728957.1, on the reverse strand, counting down.
TTGGGGTTAATGATTTTTTTTATAACGATAATGGTAATGGATTTTTTATTATGATATTTTCTATTAAGTCTGATCAAGATTGTACTCATAGATGCAAATCTTGGTTTTTTGAGGGTCTTGGCTTGTTTACTCAATCATGGGTACCTAATTTTAACCCCCATTTAACCATAATAAATTTTTCCCTCTTCTGGGTATTTTGGCACTCTCTCCCATCGGAATATTGAGATTTGGACATCATTCAAACATTAGGAAATCAGATGGGAATTTTTCTGAGGTGCGATCTCCATCCGTTAGAACACGCAAATATTCTACTCTTGTTTTGTCTTCTTCTTGATCTATATAAAATTCTTTTCAATCTATTGTTATTAAATCTAAATATGATTGTTGGGTTCAACAAATTGTGATAGAAATAAGTTAACTATAGTGGATGAGCATATGGATAATCTGGGTCATTTCACCTCAGCCTATCACACCACCCACAATGAAGAAATAAGGGTGTTTAATGATTCGTTCTGTAACTCTAATCTATGTTCATTTGCATCAAATTTAGCCTGTTTCTCTATAATGAAATACATAAATATGTCTCTTGTAATGTTTGAAGAAGCTCCTTCTTAGAGGCCAACCAAGAATTCTCAATTGGTAGTCTTCACAGTGTCCTTTTTCGATTCCCCTTCCCTCAAATCTAATTTCGGAAAGTTTCTTTCAAGCCAAAGCCTTCTTCTAGGGTCTTCAATTCAAGTAACTGTTCCAAATTTTTCTTCTAACCAAGCTGTTACTTTGACCTAATCTCAGTCATGCTTCTGAGATAGAGTTCTCAGCAAGGATGGTTTTCCCCCATATTGTTTTCATTAATAAAGGTGGGATAGGCCTGTACCAATGCATAACCACAAAGCGACACCAAGAGTGGATGAGGGATGCACAACCAACCAAAAAAAACCCTACCAAACACAACAAAAAACCTAGCAGGGAGAACAGACAACCAACACCTAAACTAAAAAACCAACATGTAGAAAAAAAATATTAAAAAAATGTAGGTCCACCAAAACACAAAACATCTCTCGCGCACAGGCACCAAGTGATGGCCTACTACTTGGGGGTATCCTTGTCCTGCCAATCTTGACACAAACTAAGCACTTTATCTGAAAAAATAATTTTTTCACTTGAACTAATCCCAGAACCATTTAGGAGAGCAACGCAGAGTCACGGCTAGCCTTAATCATCAATGCAATGGGGCCGGATCCCATGGGAAAGGAATCCATGTGCCATCACTCTTTCACCCTTGTCATTTCTATCTCATCATGGATAGCCTATAGGGAGGCATTGTCCTTGCTAGCCACATCTTTGCAAGCATAGTTGACCTCCTCAATTTTGTTTTTAAGGCCCCCCTAGGTTTTGTTGACCTCTTCAAGCTCATGCTTGCTACCCGGATTCTTCATCGTAGAGTCCATGTCAGTAAAATTTCCACCCACCATTTCCCACTACCCCATAATGCCCATAAGATCATTACCAATTTTCCAAACTCTATCCCCATCCAACTCATCAACCCATGTGTTGTCCCTAGCGTCAACCTTGGCTGTCGCCTCAAGCCCATTGTTCTTATTCATGGCCACATTCATTTGCACGAAGAGACATTCAATCAACTCTTCCTAAATTTGAGCGTCCTCATGCAGGTGCTTCACAATTTTTTCTACAGTTGAAGTGGTGCTCTTAAGGTTGGAATTACTAAGGAAGGTTTAAGGGGGAGGACTAGGGTTTCCTTCAATATAGGTTCCCTTTAATCACCCTGTCCCACGCCTCCTCATTATTTTTGAATTTGGAGCAATTGTCAGGTTCAGTCTAAATCAAATAGCCACCCATAGTTGCAAGATATAAAACCAAGTTGAGGAACTGGCAAGCTTGGGGAATATAATGGTAGGTAGTACCATCAATGATTTTTAAATCTCACCAACTTAACCAACAAGGAAAGGAAATGGCAAGGTGGAAAAGTTCAAAAAATCCAACTTTGAGATTATGCATCATTAATTGATGAGTCCTTCAAGATCATGGCATGAGCCTCCACCGGTATTTCGTGCAAGTGGATGCATATTTTAAAATTATTAACATGCGCGCCCAACCCCTACAACTTATCTTCCACACAGTTGCCTTCCCATCTCATGTCACAAAACCTGACGTCTCCCAGAAAGGAAGGAGCTCGTGACACTTGGCAATGAGAGAATTAATTTTCCAATCCGGTTTTGTTTCCTTTCTAAGCATCGTGATGGTATTTCTTAAGTCACCTTCAATAATGGCACACTTAAGTCCCTTTTTCCTGGCCATGATCAACCCATAATAAACAACTGCCACTTTAGCCATATTGTTGCAACTCAATTTTTGAAGTGTTTGTGGAATTGTAGATCCCTATAGGTGGTTTGTTATTATGGTAGATTCCTATATCTCTTTTTTACGAAAAAACCAACGAAACGTGAGTCATGTGAGACACAAACAACACTTTATCACGAAAACGTAAAGTATTAAAATGTCGGGTTATTAAAAAATAATTATTTGGCAGCATTTAAAACATATATAGAAGGCCCAAACCTATATGAGTGAGATACACAAATGGCCATAAACATATATAATTTCAAGAAAAGGGCACGCTAAGAGTGTCAAATTAAAATAGATTTTTTAATATCTCTTGCTTCCCAAAAACCAACGAAATCTAAGCCATGTGAGACCAAAGAAATGCTTTTTCATGAAAATATGAAGTATTAAAAATTGAGGTTATTCTCCCCAACCTGATCGACGAGAGACTTGTCCCTAGAAAGTTTTGTTCATCAAATCTGAGAAGACACGGACCCATCAATATCTTTGCTGAGTAAGCTTTTCTTTTGAGAAGGTGATTAATGACATAAAAGACATCTGAGATCTTATCCGCCGCAACTGGGGATATTATTTATGAAGACAAACCTAATTCTCCTTCAAAATATTTATGATTACCATTTTCCAAATTACTTTTCATGGCGTCAACAACTTTGTGTGAAGGTTAAGGCAGTGCATTTAACATTTATTCCTTAAAAGTACAACAATGAGTGCCACCAGGTGATAAGTGCTCCCAACAGAAAGGTGGATGCCATCTACAATCCTCCTATATGAACATTGTTGACATCATCTATGAAAGCACGGGATAATGGAATGAAGAGCAAAATCCAACAAATCTGCAAAAACAAGAAAGCTAGATAATAATTAATTTGACATGTCCCGAGCCAAAGCCATAGCTAGGTCGATTTCCTCATTAGCTTCAATATGATTGAAGAAAATATAACCTTCAAGAAGTCTACAACCCTTATTCACCAAGGCATCTACCACGGTTTTGACTTCTCTAAAATAATGTGATATAGTTTATGCTTCAAACACTAGTAATAAACTCTAGGACTCGTACTTAATACACCTAATTTTCCAGCTTGGAGCGTCTAGCTTTTTAAGTGCAAAGATCATATACATAAAGTCCCCCTCTATGTTAAGATTCCTAACTCTGTATTTGATTGCCAATCTTCTCCCAAACACTAAAGCAAGAGCCTTCGCCCCGTTGTTAACATTATTTTGGGTTTCTTAAATGTGTAGAAAATTTGTATCTCTTAAGCTACCTCGGAAGTCAATTCTAATAGGGGGTAAATTGAGAAAATTAAGTTTGTTAGGCAATTTTTGATATCCCAACCAATGTGCCTTTGGTTGCATTTGGGACACTTGAGGTAAAGGTTAAAAGGGGTGTTTTAATTTTTTTGAGGGGTCGGATGGATGGTTTGTTACAAAGTGAAGGAAGAAAGAAGGATAAAAAGAGGGTTGCATACCTTTTTTATAGCTACGCAGCACACTCTTAGAGGTAAACCCTATTAATTTTATTTTGTTGATCTTCAATTTATTAGTTCTATTAACAATCGTGTGGCTATTCAAAATTAATCTAAATACAAGTACTTAATTCTACAATGTTCGAACAACTAAATGTATATTTAAATTCGATGAACATCATATATATATATATATATATATATATTTCGTGCAAGTGGATGCATATTTTAAAATTATTAACATGTGCGCCCATCCCCTGCAACTTATCTTCCACACAGTTGCCTTCCCATCTCATGTCACAAAACCTGACATCTCCCAGAAAGGGAAGGAGCTTGTGACACTTGGCAATGAGAGAATTAATTTTCCAATCTGGTTTTGTTTCCTTTCTAAGCATCGTGATGGTATTTCTTAAGTCACCTTCAATAATGGCACACTTAAGTCCCTTTTTCCTAGCCATGATCAACCCATAATAAACAACTGCCACTTTAGCCATATTGTTGCAACTCAATTTTTGAAGTGTTTGTGGAATTGTAGATCCCTATAGGTGGTTTGTTATTATGGTAGATTCCTATATCTCTTTTTTATGAAAAAACCAACGAAACGTGAGTCATGTGAGACACAAACAACACTTTATCATGAAAACGTAAAGAATTAAAATTTGGGGTTATTAAAAAATAATTATTTGGCAGCATTTAAAACATATATAGAAGGCCCAAACCTATACGAGTGAGATACACAAATGGCCATAAACATATATAATTTCAAGAAAAGGGCAAGCTACGAGTGTCAAATTAAAATAGATTTATTAATATCTCTTGCTTCCCAAAAACCAACGAAATCTAAGCCATGTGAGACCAAAAAAATTCTTTTTCATGAAAATATGAAGTATTAAAAATTGAGGTTATTCTCCCCAACCTGATCGACAAGAGACTTGTCCCTAGAAAGTTTTGTTCATCAAATCTGAGAAGACACAGACCCATCAGTATCTTTAATGAGTAAGCTTTTCTTTTGAGAATGTCATTAATGACATAAAAGACATCTGAGATCTTATCCGCTGCAACTGGGGATATTATTTATGAAGACAAAACTAATTCTCCTTCAAAATATTTATGATTACCATTTTCCAAATTAATTTTCATGGCGTCAACAACTTTGTGTGAAGGTTAAGGCAGTGCATTTAAGATTTATTCCTTAAAAGTACAACAATGAGTGCCACCAGGTGATAAGTGCTCCCAACAGAAAGGTGGATGCCATCTACAATCCTCCTATATGAACATTGTTGACATCATCTATGAAAGCACAGGATAATGGAATGAAGAGCAAAATCCAACAAATCTGCAAAAACAAGAAAGCTAGATAATAATTAATTTGACATGTCCCGAGCCAAAGCCAAAGCTAGGTGGATTTCCTCATTAGCTTCAATATGATTGAAGAAAATATAACCTTCAAGAAGTCTACAACCCTTATTCACCAAGGCATCTACCACGGTTTTGACTTCTCCAAAATAATGTGATATCGTTTATGCTTCAAACACTAGTAATAAACTCCAAGACTCGTACTTAATACACCTAATTTTCCAGCTTGGAGCGTCTAGCTTTTTAAGTGCAAAGATCATATACATAAAGTCCCCCTCTATGTTAAGATTCCTAACTCTGTATTTGATTGCCAATCTTCTCCCAAACACTAAAGCAAGGGCCTTTGCCCCGTTGTTAACATTATTTTGGGTTTCTTAAATGTGTAGAAAATTTGTATCTCTTAAGCTACCTCGGAAGTCAATTCTAATAGGGGGTAAATTGAGAAAATTAAGGTTGTTAGGCAATTTTTGATATCCCAACCAATGTGCCTTTGGTTGCATTTAGGACACTTGAGGTATAGGTTAAAAGGGGTGTTTTAATTTTTTGCAAGGGTCGGGTGGATGGTTTGTTACAAAGTGAAGGAAGAAAGAAGGATAAAAAGAGGGTTGCATGCCTTTTTTATAGCTACGCAGCACACTCTTAGAGGTAAACCCTATTAATTTTATTTTGTTGATCTTCAATTTGTTAGTTCTATTAACAATCGTGTGGCTATTCAAAATTAATCTAAATACAAGTACTTAATTCTACAATGTTCCAACAACTAAATGTATATTCAAATTCGATGAACATCATATATATATATATATATATATATATATATATAGAGTTGGATCAAAATTTCATGATAGTTTACTAGTGTATACATATAGTGAACTTCTTGTAAATAAAAATTTTCTTGTATTACTATATTGTGAAATTAGGAGAAGCTACAAAATAATTTCATTTATCCTAAAGACTAAAATAGGCATCATTAATCATGTTTATATCAATTTACTCGACTTCAAATGCTAAAGACTAAAATATATAGTGCGCATGATTCATCTTAATAGGAATACATGGCATCAAGGTAATTTTTAAGGAAACACGTAACTGTCCCACTTTATACGTCAAATAAAATTGAAACACGACACATCGTGTAATTCGGCAAAAATTTTTTTACCAGATAGCCGACGGCTAGGAAACGAAAAAGACCCGAGAACAGTGTAATGTCACATTAAACATACTTTAATTTAAATTCTCGATGATGATAAGGTGGAGACGCGAAAAGAAAGGTTTGTTTATGGCATTTTCGGGCTGCTCGCAGACCGATGGATAATGATTATTTAACATGTTTTTATATAGAGCCATGTACCATGTGCTCGTAAGCTCCATCTATCCTCTATATATGCATAGTTATTGTAGGGGCAAATTCAATATAGCTAATTCCTTGTATGTCTGTCCATACATTCTTCCAATTCTTGCAATCGATGTCGAATCAGGAGCTTCTTCCAATCGATGTCTCGGGGGACGTGGGTGCTAGAATCCTGAGTGTCGATGGAGGAGGAGTACGGGGTCTTATTCCTGTGCAATTACTCAAATTCTTAGAGCACCAGTTGCAGGTACAGTTTATAAATTGTATTCTTTTGCTGCACAATTCATATAGTTTTATTTGCACAAATGTATTACTTACTGAAATGCTTCGTTTTTATCAGAAATTGGATGGGGAAGATGCCAGACTAGCAGATTATTTCAATATAATGGCAGGTACCAGCACTGGAGGTCTCATCACCACAATGTTAGCCAATGAAGATGAAGAATAGACGAGGATGATTCTTACGATGATATGTGCAGGCGAAAGTAGATCCGCTGAAGAATCCACATCTAATGGACGTATGCCTCTCCACAACTGCAGCTCCTACCTATTTTCCATCTCACCAGTTTACAACAAATTCCAGTGACGGAAAGACCCAAGTTTTTAACTTAGTAGATGGAGGAGTAGCGGCTAATAATCCTGTAATGCCTGCTTGTATTATGAGTAGAGATTTTGATGAGATTTTTATTTCACATCAATAAACTATTATAAGGGTCTCACAACAATTTTCTAATTATGCAGACCTTGATAGCAATGAACTTAGTCACTCGAGCAGTTCATCAGGATACAAGAATAGTCGACAAAAAGGTATTGTATTGTATTGTTTTTTGATACTATTTAGAATAAACATCTCATATAAAACGAATGCTTGATGCTGGGAAATATTAATTAGAAGCTCAACTATGTTAACCAGAGGTTGTTATTTACAGGAGCACCTTGACCACTTTGTTGTACTTTCTCTTGGAACGGGATTAGAAGAGGGTATTGAATGGGACGCAAAAAAGGCTGCCACATGGGGAAGCTTGAAGTGGATTACTCACGATGGAAGAACGCCTCTCATAGAATCTATCATGAATGCAAGTTCAGACATGGTCAACATTCATACAGCTTTGATGCTCCATCATGTCAAAGAAAACTATCTTAGAATCCAGGTCTTTTTCATAGTTTCCAATAATGTTGCTTGAAACGATAAGGCCTCTAGATCTATAATTCTACAGACCATGTTTCTGCTGTAATTTTCTGTATGGTTAACATGTGGGCTTTCATAATGTAGGAATGGCAACTAAAAGGAAGCGAAGCAAAGATGGACCTCAGTACGGATGAGAACCTGAGGAATCTTGTGAAGAAAGGCCAGGAACTATTGGATAAGCCTGTTAGAAGTTTAAATTTGGAGACTGGGCGTCCTGAGACAGTGAAGAACGACTACACAAACAGGATGGCATTGACTAAGTATCTCCCATAACTCTCTAACTCTTCCTTGTATTTTCAGATCCTAGTTTCCTATCATTTTGAGCTCACCATAACTAATATTTCCACTTGCCAGAATGGCTGAATGACTCTCCAAGGAGAAGAAGTTGAGGGATAAACGGAGCGCATCTTCTGCACTTTCTATGAATGGCCATAGTGTTGGAATAAACATCTGAACTTCTTTCTTCCATTCCAATCACACCTTACGCTAGAATTTTGTGTAGACTTTTTAATTATAAAACATATCCGGGTGTTGGTGAGCCACACAGCTGATTTATGTAGTGGTAAATACAGCAATTCAAGATTTAGCTGTGTTTTTGCCAACTAATAGATGTCATTTCATTGTGTTTTTTTTTTATAACTAAATTATTATTTTATGTTCTCCAAATATTAATAGCATTGCAGTTGTGGACAACAAGGCAATGTAAGTTTTATATTCATTCCAAAAGTGCTTGGAGTGGATGCATAAACGTTCCCGACAACACTTAGTTGGGCATCTTCAAGGAATTGTCTTATTATTGTATTCTTTACTGATAACACTGTATTCGGGGAATGGTTTGTATTATCGTTGGATTAAAGAGTATAGATGTTATTATGATTTTTGTTTGGTTTTTAATAGTATTTTTAATTATAGAAGATTTGAAGTCAGTATTATTTGGATGCCTAAAACATTTAATACTTGATCAATCAATTATGATAAGAAATCAGAAATTGAGGGTATCCAGTCTTATCCTTATTATGTTCGTTCAACTAGTTTTATAAATAATAGATTCATTTAAAACAATTCAAATTTGACAAAAAAAAAATTTAAAATTTCCTATTTTATCCAAATTTTTTAATCAACAGAAAGCTTAATGTCAATCACTTAACATCAGATCATTCATGTTCGGTCCGCAGTGCAGAGCTATTGAATAGTGATGATTCCCCTCTACTCTCTTGGAAACATATTTGTGTGCTTGCAAATTCCTTTCGTAAAATCTCGGAAGCAAAGTGGCGGGAACAACAATAATGGGGAGAAATATTTCGAGATGAGAATGTTAAGAAAACAGAAAAAAATTAAGCTTACAGCAGATTAAACAGAAAATACAAATTGCATAGAGATAACGAATCACATAATGAAGAAGTTGAGGGATAAACAGAGCGCATCTTTTGTACTTTCCGTGAATGACCATTCCAATGGCCATGGTGTTGGAATAAACATCTGAACTTCTTTCTTCCATTCCGTCACACCTTATGGTAGAATTTTTGTGTAGAGCTTTTAATAAAAAAACATTTCAGGGTGTTGGTGAGCCACACAGCTAATTAGTGTAGCAGCAAACAACGCAATTCATGCCATGTCGCTCTGTCTTCTTTTCAGCTAAATGATAACTTTATGTTCTCAAAACATTAATTACGTTGAATAATTAGAGATTGACCAGCCAATATTGTAAGGTTTATGTTCATTCCAAAAGTGCTTGGAGTGGATGCATAAACGTCCCTTACAGCACTTAGTTGGGCCTCTTCAAAGAATTCTGTCTTATTATTGCATTATTCAGTGACAACATTGTACATGGGACTGGTTTGTATCGTCGTTGCATTGAATGTGTGACATGATTCTTCCATTTATAATGCTCCTTACAAGCTACTCATGGCATAGATGTTACTATTGTATTTAAAATCATTTTAATAGTTGATCAGCCTATCTTGTTCGATTAATTTAAATGAATTATTGTTTGACTTTAGTAATGCTTAGATTTTACTCTATCTCATTTATTTTTATAATATTAAATTTTTTAATTTTATGGAATCAAAATTAATGAGGATTAAAATTAAGATGAGGCATAATTAGGTAGAATAAA